>NC_057417.1:17239835-17539835 GCF_019320065.1 Cervus canadensis | reverse complement strand
GAGTGGCCCAGAAGCAGGACACCCAGGAACACCATGCCTAGGTTCTTGACCAATAGAAACCATGAGATGATGCGTGCGTGCACACTAAGTCACTTCAGTCGTGTCCAACTCTTTGTGACCCTATGGACTTTAGCCCTCCAGGCTCCTCTGTCCATGAGATTCTCCAGGCAAGAATACTGAAGTGGGTTGCCATGTGTTCCTCCAGGGGACTCTCCTGGACCCAGGGATCAAACCCACATTTCTTACATCACCTGCCTTGGCAGGTGGGTTCTTTACCTCATGCACCACCTGGGAAGCCCCTGTGAGATGATGATAAACGCTGTCTTTTCAAGCCGCTAAGCTTTGGGCTAACTTGTTACATAGCAATGGCTAGCTAATACAACCACTTAGGTACTCTTACTATCCCATTTTATAGTTGAGTAAACCAAGGCCTGGGGTCGGCTCAGGAATTTCATGTAAACTACGTAGCTAGGAAGCAGCAGTGCCAGGATATGAACTCAGGCAATCAGGCTCCATAATCTTCACTCTTGACCATGATGCTAGAAGAATAACAGGGGATGAACGGAGGAATAAACAGGTGGACGGTTTTTTCTTTTCCCTCATTGAAGTGGCCTGTTCCTCTCTCCTGAGGGAGATCTCACTACTAATCTCATCAAATTACACTATCAGCCCCTGACAGAGTGTATTACTAAAAAGTAGCCCCTGCAAGACTGTCTAGCCTTGGTGAATGTGGTGTTTGTGTGGGAGGGATGAGAACAATGCATGGAAACAGATTGCATTCGTTGAGGAACAATGCAATCATTCAACAGCTGTAAGCTTGGAGAAGGCTCCCCACAGATATATCACCTTATCAAGTCTAGTATATTACAGGTAACAATTTTCCTTCTCTTAAAGACTGTAACATCGTGAAGTAGTTAGTGTTATTAATTTTTGTATTCCCAGTGCTCCTAAAAAGGGTGTCACTCTTTGAGGAATGAATGAGTGAATAAGTCAAAAGAAAATATGAATGGATGGGTAGATGGATGGATGTATGGATGGATGGATAGATAGATGAATTTATGATGATTAGCATATGGATTATTCAACCATGAGTTTCTTTAACATCTAATCCAAACATAAAATGATTATTCAAAGGCCAAAACCTTCCCTTCACTCTAAAAGAGCCAGAAGAAGGGAAAAAGGAAAGTAACATATATTGAGCACCTGTCTATTCAGGACAGGAAATCACCCCTAACCTTTGGGTTCCAAACACTTTGGGGCCACCTGAGAGCATGAGAGAAGCATTAAAATAACACAAAATCAGCCATTAGTAATTCAAATATTGGTGTGGCAGGTATATACTATACAAGATGACTGCTAGTAGTAACTGATCACTGGTGGGCATCATGAGCCTTGGCTGAATAGTGACGAACTCCAGGCACTATTCTCTGTCCCTCACCTGTATTAACCCATTCGTATCCCACAGCCACCTTGTTTTATGAATTTTAAAGCTGAGGAAATACAATGCACAGAGGATTAAAGAAGCAGGCCAAAGTCACACAGCCCATGAGGGGCAGAGGCAAGATCTAAACCCTAGCAATTGGGATTTAAACTCCATAGTCTTTATTTTTCTTTATTGATGTACAGTTAACTTACAGTGTTGTGTTAGTTTCAAGTATACAACAAGGGATTCAGTTATACTTTGTTGGTGTGGTTGTTTAGTTGCAAAGTCATGTCCGATTCTCGGCAACCCCATGGACTGTAGCCTGCCAGGCTCCTCTGTCCATGGGATTTTCCAGGCAAGAATATTGGAGAATGTTGCCATATATATATATGTATATATACATATACATATATACACATATACCTACATATACATATATATATACATATAAATTCTTTTTTAGATTCTTTTCTATTATAGATTATTACAAGATACTGAGAAGTTCCCTGTGCTATACAGTAGGTCCTAGGAATATATACTTTTGAATACTACATGACACCACTTATCATTAATAGGAATATGGGAAGGAGACTGTATGTAGGACAGTTCAGTTCAGTTCAGTTGCTCAGTCGTGTCCGACTCTTTGCAACTCCACGGACTGCAGCACACCAGGCTTCCCTGTCCATCACCAACTCCCGGAGCTTGCTCAAATTCATGCCCATTGAGTCGGTGATGCCATCCAACCATCTCATCCTCTGTCGTAGGACAATGGAACACAAGTGAAATAACTGACACCTGCTATTCAACCTCAGTGACTGAGTAGGGGTGACGGGGAACTGGAACACTCATGCCTCATCTGGAAGGGCAGTCCCTGTCCATCTTCTGCTGCTGGCAGCCTGCAGAGGAGATGGCTGCTGTGTTTCCAGACATCTGGCTTTTCCAGAGTTGAGGGGAGATTTCCAGATTTTAAAATGTTGGGGCGGCATCAGCCACACAGAACACACCCGCACACTGCCCATGTGCCACCACCCTCAGGTCTCAGGCCATGAGCCCTCCACTTCATCAGGCAATCCTTCCAGTTCTGATTGTGGGATCTCTTCCCAAACCTGAGTTAAAATCTGCCCCATCCAGTCTCCATCCCCTGAAAGGGCCTCCCACTTCTCCTATAATCACTGAGAGATTAATCTCTCTTCCTTCTGTCAGCCACATATTTTGATCATTGGAATGATTTCTGAGCTGACATAAATCTTATCCCATCTAACAGGGATGATAAAGTGTGTACCATATTCACAGGCGGATTAGAGCAGCAGAGGTCACTGCCTCTAGGGCAGCCCTCCCGGCCCCAGACCTCCCCCAAGGCAGGCACAGAGGCTCACAGCCACTAACTCCCCCCAGAGGCTCCCAACCCCATCACTGGTTAGATGTCTCAACCTTATCTTCTTTCCCTTCTCAGATTAATTCACTGAAATTAGGGGAAACCGGTGATACCCTTATTATGATTGAATCGAGAAAAGTCTCAAGAGAAACACTCATAATGGTTATCTCCTACTAAGAGATAAGACTGATGGGCAAGTTTTCTTCTTGGAATTCCTAATTTTTCTAAAAGGCCTTCTCTGGAGACTTAGTGATGAAGAATCTTCCTGCCAGTGCAGGAGATGTGGGTTTGATTCCTGGGTCGGAAAGATCCCCTGGAGAAGAAAATGGCAACCCACTCCAGTATTCTTGCCTGGGAAATCCCAAGGACAGAGGAGCCTGGTGGGCTACAGTCCATGGTCACAGAGAGTTGGACACGACTTAGCGACTAAACGACAATGACGATTTTTCTAAAAGAACATTTTACTTTTTATATCATAAAAGTAAAATATTTCAAACGTCTGATTTTAAAATAACTATAAAATACATTTCTCACTCTGGACCAGCAGTCCTCACACTTAAAATTGCACCAGAATCATCTGGAGGACTTGTTATAGCTCAGATTTCTGGGACTCATTCCTAGAGTTTCTGAATCAGCAAGTCTGTGGAGGTGCCCAGAAGCTGTTTCTAGCAAGCTCCTGGACGACGCTAAGGCTGCAAGTCTAGGAACTACATTCGAGAATCACTGTTCTAGAACATTCTGAATAGATTTAAAGTTAGGTAGAGTACTATCTGTTTCCTGGGTCTGCCAGACACTTTATTTCAGAATTGGAGGCCCATGAGCTTTTCTTCTACAGGGCTCCAGGCAACATGCTCCAGGGACATCTCCCCCCTCCCTCACTGCCCACCAGCACCATTTCATATTCAGGAAGAACTGGACAAGCATGTGTGCTGCAAGCCCATCTCTGTGCCAGCCAGCTGCCCGCTTTCCCAGAGCAGAGAGGAAGGACACTGGTGTAATTCTCACTTCTACTCAATGTGCAATTTCACTGGAACTTTCGATATTCATCATGTGGTCATTCCCTCATCAAACATCAACCTGCCCCAGCTGGTGGCCCATACCTACAGGGGCTCATGCAACTGGGAAAGACAGAGAATCCAGTGGCAGGCTGCAGAGCACCCAGGTCCAAGGCTGTGGGTGGGATACGAGGTACAGTCTCCCAGGGAGGAGAAGGCTTGATGCTTGAGTAGAGCCTTGGTTGAGCCACTCCATTCATCCCTGCCAGGAGTCAGAGCATGGTTTCATAGGTTCATTCCTGGGAAATATACTGGTCCCACCAGCCTTCCGGTGGGGAAGAATTATAATATTATCCCACAGTGAAAAGAAACATACAGCACAGTGGTTAAGCATGCAGACACTTAAGTCACAACTGCATAAATTCAAATACCCAGCTCTAGTATGTGATCCTTGTGTGACCTTAAACATGTCCCTTAGCTTGCCTCAACCTTTACTCCGTCCTCTGTAAAATGGGTATAATAACCCTGCCATCTTAATAGAGAACTATGAAGATTAAGGGACTTCCCGGCTCATGGTAAAGAACCTGCCCTGCCAATGCAGGAGGTGGAAGAGATGTGGATTTAATCCCTGCGTCAGGAAGATCCCCTGGAGAAGGGCATGGCAACCCACTCCAGTACTCTTCCCTGAAGAATTCCCATGGACAGACAAACCTGGCAGACTATAGTTCACGAGTTGTAGAGAGTTGGACATGACTGAAGGGACTTAGTATGAGCACATATGAAGATTAAATGAGATCCTCTCGACAGGACACTTAGAATAGTGTCATGGCCCCTGGGAGGCGCTCAGGAAATGCTAGCTACCACTTTTCAAAATAAAGACATAATATTAAATAACATGTACAGGGGAAGCACTTATAATCAAGTATTTGTTGTTATTGTTGTTTAGTTGCTAAGTCGTGTCCAACTCTTGCGATTCCATGGACTGTAGCCCGCCGGGCTCCTGTGTCCATGGGGTTTCCCAGGCAAGAATATTGGAGTGGGTTGCCATTTCCTTCCCCAGGGGATCTTCCTAACCCAGGATCAAACCCATGTCTTCTACACTGGCAGGCAGATTCTTTATCTCTGGACCACCAGGAAAGCACAATCAAGTATATTTGTAAATACTGGGTTGGCCAAAAAGTTCATTCAGGTTTTTCTATAACATCTTATGGAAAAAACTGAATGAACTTTTTGGCCAAGCCAATATTTTGTTCATTATGATCCGAGGTAAAGAATAAAAGGCCTCAAGTCAGTCTAGCTAGGTGAGCATGGTGTGGAGAGTGAGGAGGTAATGTTTCAGTTAGCAACGTATTTGAAGATGCAGGCATGATAAAAAGGAAAGGACTTGCAAGGGAGAGTTTTGCACAAGACAGGGGTGGTGCTCCTGAGTGCGAGGGTCAGAATTATCCACAGAAGGAAATGCACAAGCCTGTGGACTCAATAACTCTTGGGCATGAAACATCCCAAGCTGGGAATTCACACTACCTGTCCTGACTGTTAATATCAGTGTGTGGAAGGAGTCTGGCCCTGGAGGCAGCAGAGTCCATCTGCTCACAGCTTCGTGAGCAGACTTGCCTCCCCGAGGATCCAGGATGCTCAAGTTAGCATCCTGCCATCCCCGCGGCGCCTCCACCAAGAGGAGCTGACCTCCCAGACACGCAGGGTGGGGCTCCTCCCCCCTCCAGTCCCCCAACCCCTTTCATACACAGAATAATTGGTGCATATCTCTTGAGTTAAACCTATCACCCTTTTTGAAATGTTTTTATTTCACTGTAGGAAAAGTCACATAATATAAAACATACTGTTTTAACCATATCTAACCGTGCAGTTCAGTGTCGCTAAGTACACTCTCATTGTTGTGCAAATCTCACCATCACCTATCTCCCCAGTCTTTCACCTTCCTATGGACATCAAGCGGGGAGGGGTTGGGATGAATTCGGGATCGGGACTGAAGCATGTTCACTGCTTCATGTGAAGTAGATGACTGGTGAGTGCCTATTGTGCAGCACAGAGAGGAAAAAAAAAAGGAAGTGCAATCTGTCTGTAGGACATATGTTAAGTTAATCTTAAAAATGCATTCCAATATATAAATACTGTTTGACTCCACTTATGTGAGGTACCTAGAATAGTCAGATTCATAGAGTCAGAAAGTACACTGGAAGTTGCCAGGGGCTGGGGGTGGAGTGGGCAGGGAGGATGGGAAATCAGTGCTTAATACGGGTTCACCACATTCTTTTATCTGTTATGATGTCCCCGGTGCCCCGTCAATGTCTTTAGAATAGAGACTCTGCCCAATTCATTTTTATGTTAACTAGTACTTAGCCTAATGCCTGGCACATAGTAGCTACTTTTAAATGTTTGTGGAATAATTGAAACAAAATAAATAAATGGGAAAGTGATATATACGGAACATCATGTCATATGATCACGTATCATCATCAAGATAACTGGGAACACAAAGTAATGTTGATAAGCTAATGCTACATAAAATGACAGGCAAAGAGGTGACAGGTAGGTGAGGATTGAAGTGATAGGGGAAATATTTACTTCTGGGCTGAAACTGGAATAAGTAAGAAGTGTTGTACTAACCATCCTTTACTGAGTGGCAGAACCCAAGAGATTAAGAGTACAGGCTCTGGAATCAGCTTGCCCGTGATCAAAACCACTCTACCATTTCCTAGCTGTGGGATTCTGGACAGGTATTTAATATGCCTCAGTTTCCTCTTCCACAAAATGAGGCATCATAGGGCTACAATAAGAATTGTTATCAGTCAAAACACATCAAGCACTTTAAAACAGTGTCTATCACATGGTAAGTACCCATTGCTATGTATAATTTCATGATGAAGGGATGTGTGACATATTTTTTCTCAAGGTTCTTTAATCATGTTGAGTGGTCCATATTCGAGAGCATCCTTTAAATGTTGTCTACAGAGCCCACCGAGTCCCCTCACCAGCTCCTCCCCTCCCACCAGTCAGCAGCTCCCCAGCACGGCTGTCCTGACTCAGTCAAAAGACCTCAGGTCTGCAAAGGACGGGGATGTAGGCCTAAAATGGAAGGATGACTGCCTCCAGCATTACAACACTAAATTCTTTGATGATTTCCAGAATAAAATGCTGATGAAATCCCTATGGGAGTACATACTGGAGTGTCAGAATCATTGAAGATATTTGGTCTGTCTAGGTAGGGAAATTCACAGGACAGGCAGAGATAATAACAGCATCCCTGGATGGAAGTCAGAAGGGCAGGCCTGAGGTCTAGCTGGACCTATAACTGGCTGAGGTTTTTTTTATCAGAATGTGGTGGGAATAGTCTCAATATTCCTGGGCTGTAAAATATGCCGAGATTGTCCACAGAGGGCAGCACTTCAGAGAGTCAATCTAAGACACTAATTAAGGAGGAGGTGGAAAGTCTAGGGGCTTCCTGGGTGGCTCTAGTGGTAAGGAATCAACCCACCTGCCAATGCAGGAGAGATAAGAAACTTGGGTTCGATATCGGGGATGGGAAGATCCCCTGGAGGAGGGCATGGTAAACCACTCCAATATTCTTGCCTGGAGAATCCCATGGACAGAAGAGCCAGGCAGGCTACAGTCCATAGGGTTGCAAAGAGTTGGACACAACTGAAGTGACTTAGCACGCGTGCACAGAAGTCTAGAAGCTGGCAAAGGTGAACTGGTACAGGCATGGACGTACAAGCAGGAGCACGAAGAACCTGAATTGGGCAAGGAAGGGCAGACATGGTCAGCCTTGCCTGGGGAAGGGCATTGCTTCATGGTTCATGAACGAAATCTGGCAGCTGAAGATTCAGACTGTGTGGCATCTCTTTGCTTGGGGTACAGAGGTGATGCCAATGGAACATCAAGTAAGGGATTCTGCATTTGTTCAGAAGTCCACATTTGCTTTATAGAGCGCACCTGGTTTTTATTCCACTTGCTAATAGAATTGCTGCCCCAGAATTTCTCCCTGGCATCCTCCATGCTTTGATAAGACTAAACTTTTCTCTGTGTCTTAGGTGGGAGGAGGAGGAGGAATAACAGTGGTTATAATCACAGTATCTGTTGAGTGCTTGTTGAGTATTACTGAGTGCTGGACAGGGTTCTAAGTGATCGTACACATGTTAACTGATTTAGTCACAGCAATCATATGAGACAGTATGGGAGAGAGAGATTCTTGGTGTTCACCATAGACTCATCCACATCTCCCAGCCCCCCTGGGTTTGGTCAGCCACGCATCTCATTCTGAATGGAGTAGGACAATGTGCGTCACTCCAGGCTGAGGTGCTCAGTGTCCATCTTGCCTTCCCTTTCCAGCCTGGATTTCAGGGCCAGGAATTCCAGAGCAGTAGAACCAAATGGTGGACACAGTTGGAGCCCTGAATCACTAATTGGAGGAGAGCCATCCTGGAAAGATATGAGACCTTCATTGGTCTGTATGAGGAAGAAATGTTTACTGTGGGGAGGCACCGATATTGGGTTTGTTTTCATGGGAAGCTAGCATGAACTGTTGACTGAGGAAAACAGGTAAAGACTCTTACTATGTCCACTTTACAGATGATAACACTGAGGCAAAAAAAAAAAGGATACACAATATGTTCAAGATCAAAACCCAGTGACTGATAGAGCTGAGATTGAACTCATTTACTGAGCTCTAAAATTTGTGCACTTCTGTTGTTTTTTTGCTTTTTTTCCCTCATCATGTTCATGTTTTTGTGGCCCTCTTTACATTTTCCAGGACAGACATCGTCTTGCACCAGTTCCAACAGTTGCAACAGGGGGAAAATCTCTCCTTTTTCCTGGATATTTGGGAATAAATTTCATGATTCTCTACCTTTTGTCTTCCCTGGGTTTTACATGAGAGCTACCCACACCAGAAGATGCTACTGAGTGTGTTCAAGAACCATTTTTCTGCAATTCCTTTCTTTTTATAATCTCATACTACAATCACACCTGGCTAAAGAGAGAATTAGTGACCAATAACCTTGCAAGTTATCTCAAAGCCTAATGAGTTTTATTTTCTAAATAGCACTACCATCATATCTTGCAAATCTGTTTCACACTTTACCGAGCAAATATGCATATATAATTGGGAGCACAAAGGAGGTACAGCCAGAAAGTTAATGTCATGAACTTTTTCAGTCAAAGAAAACAAGTTCTTTGTCTAACTCTTCCATTTACTCCCATGTGACCAGACATAAGTCACATAATCCATGCATCGATTTATTCCTTTTTAATAACAGACATTTATCTCACCAGATTGCTTGAATAATTCAATAAAATAAAGCTTTGGACTCCTAGGTAAGAAACATACTCTGTGTGTTTGCGTGTGTGTTCAGTCACTTCAGTCGTGTCTGACACTTTGCAACCCTACGGACTGTAGCCCGCCAGGCTCCTCTGTCCATGGGGATGCTCCTGGCAAGAACACTGGACAGGGTTGCCATGCCCTCTTCTTCCTGACTCAGGGATCGAACCCACATCTGTTTATGTCTCCTGCATTGGCAGGTGGGGTCTTTACCACTAGCACCACCTAGGAAGCCCATACACTGTGTGAGCGAAAGTCGCTCAGTCCTGTCCGACTCTTTGCAACCCCATGGACTCTACAGTCCATGGAATTCTCCAGGCCAGAATACTGGAGTGGGTAGCTGTTCCCTTCTCCAGGGGATCTTCCCAACTCAGGGACTGAACCCACGTCTCCCACATTGCAGGAGGATTCTTTAGCAGCTGAGCCACAAGGGAAGCCCATATACTGTGTAGTTACTATTAGGTCTCATTTTCATTATTTCTCGAGGACAGGGAACACATCACAGAAGCCACGTGGAGCGCACTGCCTGGTTACAGCGAGCTCCAGCGAAGAGCCCGCACTGATCTGCCCGCCTCATGAGTGAGACCATCTTAGAAGCATCTCCTGCAGCTCCAACGAGCTGGCTCAGCTAATGCTGCATAGATCAACTAACTGCCTTCTGCTCGATTTGCAGAATCATAAACCAAAATATGATTGTCACTGAAGTCACTAAATCTGGAGGGAGTCTGGCAGCAAAGATCGCCAAGACAGCCCATGGCTTCTGCCCCATCAGAGCGGTTATTATTCTGAACATTGATTATGGTCTCTTCAGGGGTATCTCCCTAATTTGACTCTCTAGGACTTGCTCCCTGTGGAGTACCCGGAGTCCAGAATGGTGCCTGGCACATGTGTGTTAAGTAGCTTCAGTGTGTCCGATTCTTTGTGACCTAATGCATTATAGCCCACCAGGCTCCTCTGTCCATGGGATTTTTCAGGCAAGAATACTGGAGTGGGTTGCCATGCCCTCCTCCAGGGGATCTTCCTGACCCAGGGATCGAACCTGCATCTCTTACATCTCTTACATTGGCAGGTGGGTTCTTTACCACTAGTGCCACCTGGGAAGCCTTGGCACATAGTAGGCATGCAAAGATTCCTCGCAGAAAGACGTGGACTGTGACTTTGAACCAGGCTGTGCTCTGTCTAGCCGGCAGCCAACACACCTGCAGTGATGCTGCCTGACTGCACCACAGAAGGAGGCTCCGATAGACTCCATCTGTCTCCCCAGCTACCTGCACCTCGGAATTCACAGCAGCTCCCAGAAAACACTCAACTGAGCCAAAGGACGAGCTCCCTTCCTTCACGCGGCTGTTTGGCGACATAAAGGGCTGGTGTTAAGAGGGCTGTGGACGGTTCGCTGATTTTTCATGGGCTACGCAGCTGCAGATAAAATTTAATTAAACAGATGCCTGCAGTCACATGCTCACCACCCCAGATCGAGTCAATTATTTTCCTTTCCTGGTCTTTCCGAGAGAAGATGCAGGCGAAGGGGCTCAAGGTGGTGATGTGCTGTGTGACTGAGACACGGGAGGATTTCCTCCGCAAAGGAGGAGTCAGGGTGGAAGAGGGGATCTGCAGGAGAGCCAGGAGTGGGAATCCTGGCCAGCTCTGACCACAGAACACTTCAGACCCCTCATTCTCTGATCTCCTCCCATCCTCACCAACACCACCCCCGTGTGGGATCTGATGGTCTCTCTACAGAAATACTGCCATAGCCTCCTTGTCTCTAGTTTCACCCAGATCCACCATCAAACCCACACTTAAATCAGATGCCTCATCCTTTCTTTTTTTCACTTTTTAAGACAAACTTAATCATACCATCTCTTGCTCCTGGAAGGCATCCACAGGAAATTAAAATCTTTCATACTCTGCCCTTGCCATTTCTTCTTCACGCCACTTAGATCTAAGGTGAGGGGGTCAGGTGGGGAAAACTGGCCAGTGAGACTTCACTGTTGGGTTCTAGGAAGGGTTTTGGGTGTGCTTGTGTGTGTGTGCTCAGTTGCCTAGCCATGTCCGACTCTTTGCAACGCCATGGACTGTATAGCCCACCAGGCTTCTCTGTCTATGGAATATCCCAGGCAAGAATACTGGAGTGGGTTGCCATTTCCTACTCCAGGGGATCTTCCTGATCCAATGATCGAACTTGTGTCTCTCGTATCTTCTGCACTGGCAGGTGTATTCTTCACCACTGTGCTACCTGGGAAGCCCCAGGAAGGGTTTTACTCCATGAAAAAGGAAACAGGGAAGTGGTCTGTCTCTTCTTCATGCCATGAGCATGGTTTTGAGAGAATGTGATGTTCCCACTTGTGGCGGGCATCAAAAGAACACAAGGCAACAAGTCAGCATCCCAGAGGGAAGCAGATTGGAGACCCAGGCAGAACCGTCATCAGTTCAGTTCAGTCACTCAGTCGTGTCTGACTCTTTGTGACCCCATGAACTGCAGCACGCCAGGCATCCCTGTCCATCACCAACTCCCAGAGTCCACCCAAACCCATGTCCATCGAGTTGGTGATGCCATCCAACCATCCCATCCTCTGTCATCCCCTTCTCTTCCCGCCCTCAATCTTTCCCAGCATCAGGGTCTTTTCAAATGAGTTAGCTCTTCGCATCAGGTGGCCAAAGTATTGGAGTTTCAACTTCAGTATCAGTCCTTCCAGTGAACACCCAGGACTAATCTCATACTGGATGCTAGTTATCAATCACTGGACCAACTCTGCATAAAGACTAAGAAGTATTTTTGCTGTCCATGCCTCCAAGTAAGTATGTTGTTGCAATGAAACCTTTACTACCACGATCAGTAATAATAATACATATAATGTACTGTGTGATGAATTACTTAACCAAAGGAAATGGGCTACCATGCTGGCTTAGATCAACCAAGTTTTATCACCATGGCCTGACCTCCCAGAAATGTTGCCCTTTCTCCCCAGATAAGATTAAATAAACATGGAGAAAAGGAGAGCAACTTTTGGGTAGACTGCCATCACAGTCTGCCACAGCCTCCAAATATGAATATGATTTTGTCAAGAACAGTAGAAAAGATAACGTGTCTAGGCAGAGGCATCAATGTGAACAAACGGATGGGACTGTGTGAAGTGTGGAGAAAAGTTTAGTGCTGGGGAGCACAGGTGGATTGCTGCTTCTCCAACCCCTCCAGATGAACTTGTTATACTTTTCTCTATTTGACACCTTAAAGTACATATGTCATTTTAATATAATTTCGTCTATTTTCCCCAAGACACTGCAAACTACAGTACCACGCCCTGTTCATCTCATTCCTGCTGGTATCATCTTCCACTATCCAGTGCCTAACACATACTAATCACTCCAATAAATGCTTGTTGAATAAATATATTAAATGACATTATTTCTTTAGAAGTGCCCTGGGAGTGAAATAAATCAGACAGAGGAAGACAAACACTCTATGTTCTTCACTTATATGCAGAATCTAAAAACAAAACAACACCAGACTCAAAGAAAAAGACAGCTGCAGAGGGGGAATTGGAGTAAGGTGGTCAAAAGGTATAAATTTCCACGTATAAGGTAAATAAGTGTGAAAGGGTTAGTTGCTCAGTTGCGTTCAACTCTTCACAACCTTACTGACTCTACCCCATCAGGCTGTCCATGGGATTCTCAAAGCAAGAATATTGGAGTATGTTGCCATGTCCTCCTCCAGGGGATCTTCCTGACCCAGGAATCAAACCCATGTCTCTTGCATTGTAGGTGGTACTTACGAACAAATCAGAATCTAGATCTCACTCTCAGAATGGAACTCATTTGTGTGCAGGGCACTTACTACATATACTAAGAGTTCTCATCCCAAGAAGACTTATATTTTTTTCTTTTTAGTGTATCTATATGAGAAGATGGATGTTAACTAAATCTATCGTGCTAATCACTTCACAATATATGTAAATCAAACCATTATCATGCTTACACTTGAAACTTACACACTGATGTATGTCAACTATTCCTTGATAAAACTAGAAGAAAAAAAAGAAAAAGCTCCTTGGGAATATATCTATCACTAGATAGCCTGTGGGCAAACTCTTCGAGTCCAGGGACTAGAGGGATGCCTGAAAAGGAGATAAATATACTTTGCATACTAACCTATTTACAGAGCCATTGTAAAGATTCCTAGTGGGAAATGCACTGTAAATGCTCACAGCAAAGGCAATTGCTCACAACTCTAAGCTTGTATGGGTTTCCTAGGGACAAACTATCAGTAAATGAACACTCGCACGAAGAAAGAAAGGATGTTTGCCCATGGTGGACTGGAAATGCATTCTGAAGGCTATGAAGTTACAGACAAAGCTCATTACAACTTTAGGACAGCGTGTAGAGCCTGTCTTGTCTAGTCTTTCGGCTCAGTGCCATGGCCCTCTATAACATCCATGACCACTGGCCAACCACCCTGTGTTTGAACAACTGCAGGGTAAATGCCTCTATGCTGGGGACCAGGAGTACCTACAAGGTTAATTGGTCACAGGTTCAGCAGATCAACAAGAGGAGCTTTGACTGGCAAGGGAGGAAAGGAGTAGGCTTTCCAGAAATGCCATGTTCTGAGTCCCACTCATGAGGACCAGCGATAACCTGGTCTGGCCTGGGCCTTACAGACTTTCTAGGAGAAGAGCTGATCCTGTCCTTTGCTATGAGCCTCAGACTCAGCTCCTTATGTTCACTTTTCACGAAAATGATCTATTTTATAAGCACCTTCACAGCTTCATCCCATCCCAGGTTTTTGTCTTTGCCAAGACCCAAGCTCTCAGGCATTATACTTCAATCATTTATAGAATAAAATTTCTAAACTTTTCACCATAGCCCAGGGACTAAAACCTGAGGAAATGGAGGGACTTCCCTGGTGGTCCAGTGGCTAACCCACGCCCACTAGCTTTGATCCCTGGTCGAGTAAATAGATCCCATGTGCCACAACTAAGACCCAGTGCGGCCAAACAAATAAATATTTTTAGAAAAAAAAAAAAGAGAGAGAGAGAGCGCGAGCTGGGGAACTGGAAACAGACTGATCAGGGTTGAAATCTTGACTTTTCCTCTAATTTTTTCTCAGTTATTCCTCCATTCTATAAATATTTTTGGAATGCTTGCTAGGTATCAAACACCCTACTAGGTACCGGGCATGAAATAGGTCAGAAAAGGTCTTATAACTTTGTGTGTGTGTGTGTGTGTGTGTGTGTGTGTGTGTGTGTGTGTGTGTGACTGAGTAGACAATAACAAATAGACTCTAGTATCCTGATGCTGTAAGCTACCGGGCATGAAATAGGTCAGAAAAGGTCTTATAACTTTGTGTGTGTGTGTGTGTGTGTGTGTGTGTGTGTGTGTGTGACTGAGTAGACAATAACAAATAGACTCTAGTATCCTGATGCTGAAGCTTCACCACCTGATATGAAGAGCCAATTCATTGAGGTGACTCCTTGGAAAAGATCCTGATGCTGGGTAAGACTGGAGGCAAGAGAAGAAGGGGGAGACAGAGGATGAGATGGTTGGATGGCATCACTGACTCAATGGACATAAGTTTGAGCAAACTCCAAGAGACTGTGAAGGACAGGGAAGTATGGCATGCTGCAGTTTATGGGGTCACAAAGAGTCAGACATGATTTAGCAACTGAACAATATGTGGTAGCTATCTTTATTTATGACCATCTTAATCATCATCGCCATTATTTAATGCATCATTTAGTATTAGGTTTGGCTGTGAGTGACTGAAAACCCAACAATGGCTTAAACAAGATAGAGGTTTTTCTTTGACCTAAACTCTAGAGGTCAGCTGTCCAAGCCTGGTGTGATGGCGCCACCATCAGCAGGAACTCAGGCAACTTCTTGGACTTTGCCCACTCGACCTCTTGGTCTAAAGCAGTTGTTGCCAGTGCCTCTGTATCCCAAAAGCATTCGATATTCCAAACATGCTAACAGTTCATGACTGCAAGCGTCTGAGATACTCAGTGTTTGGTCCACATATGAAAGCCTGACAGTGCTGGAGAAGTAATGCTCCCAAGAGCAACCCTCAACCAATGGCAGACAGGTGTTGGTGTGTTAATACCCCAGCTCCCCCACCTTCCATGCAGAATGCCTCTGAGTTTCCCTGAGTTGCCCCAGTTTCCCTGAGTTTTCCAGTAGGATGACCCACCATAATTGGTTCATGGACACACCATACACTAGCTTCCTTCCCTCCTGTTTCACTTTCCCATCCCCTATCAGTGTTTCCTGGGATCACTCGGCACATTAACTCACTCTCAAATTTCTGATAGAATCTACTCTTCTGGGAGAATCTCATCTAAGACATGGCTTAAAATGGTCACTTATGCTCCATCCATTTCATCCACATTTCAGCCAGCAGGAAGGAAGAAACAATGAAAAGGGATGAGCCCCTCCCTTTATACAAAATTTCCTGGGAATTCCATTGGATACTTTTGTTTATACCTCATTGACCAGAACCTAAATGGCTTCTTTGGGTAATGAAGGAAGCTGGGAGGTTTAGTTCTTATTCTGAGTGGTTTCATTTCCTGTGAGACAGTGCATTCTATTACTAAGGAAGAAGGAGTAAAATAAGCCGGCCTGTCAGTGTCCAGGGAATAGGAAAGAGCTTTGTTGTAGTGTCAGCTGAGGACCCACGAGCAGGTGTCTGGGTTCCTGATCAACCATAAATAGCATTTCACAAACACCTTGGTGCCTGCCTCCCCACCTGCTCCCCAACAGTCTAAGCGGAACTTACTTGATCTCTCCAATCCTGGGAGAAAAGCCAGAACTTAGCTATATTAAACCATGCCATGATACAATTTGCATATTAAAATCACTCAACCTGGTTTTTCCTTCACCTTCATTTTATTTTTTAATTAATTTACTTAATTGGAGGCTAATTACTTTACAATATTGTAGTGGTTTTTGCCATACATTGACATGAATCAGCCATGGGAGGACATGTGTTCCCCATCCCGAACCCCTCTCCCACCTCCCTCCCCATCCCATCCCTCAGGGTCGTCCCAGTGCACCAGCCCTGAGCGCCCTGTTTCATGCCTCGAACCTGGGCTGGCGATCTGTTTCACATATGGTAATTAATATACATGTTTCAATGCTATTCTCTCAAATCATCCCACCCTCATCTTCAAGGGACACACAAGACCCCAGACCTCAAAGGGTTCAGATGATTCATAAAGAGGCATGACAGGTGCACTAAAAGGATATGGGATTGTTGTTGCTGCCTGGTCACTAAGGCATGTGTGACTCTTTTGCTACCCCGTGGACCATAGCCCACCAGGCTCCTCTGTCCATGGGATTTCCCAGGAAAGAATCCTGGAGTGAGTTGCCGCTTCCTTCTCCAGTGAATCTTCCCGACCCAGGATCAAATCCATGTCTCCTGCATTGGTAGGCAGATTCTTTACCACTGAGCCCCCAGGGAAGCCCTGATGAAGCATGATAGGTGCATTAAAAAGATGCGGGATGATACATGGCTAATGACAAGTGAGTGGTCCAGGGATGAAAGCCACACAGAATATCAGGGATGCAGGGAAATGGGGCGGTTTAAGAAAACATCCACCACACGCTTACCACATGCAACAAATGCACTGTCTGAAGACATTTAAACTTCCCAACCACTCCATGAGGTTTTCTCTATTGACATCATTTTAAAGAAAAAGTTAAGGCTTTGACAGACAGAATAACCTGCCCTCAGTCCCACAGCCAGGAAGAAAGAGACTGAGAATAACAGTTTTTAAATGCAGATGATAATAATAATAATAATACACATTTTAGCCCTTTTCTGGGTGCCAGGCATAGGGTTGAGTACCTGCCATGCCTTTGCAATCAAAGCCTCATGAGAGCATTTGAGGTAAGTACGATTATTAATTTCCATTTTACAAATGAAGAAGCTGAGTAAGAGAGAGAGTTAAAAGCTTGAAAAGAGTCACACCAGGATTTAAGATACGATCTTGTCCAACTGCCAATCAAATGTCTGAATCCCCTTTGTGGACATGTCTGCCCGTGGGGCCAGCATGTCAAGTTCCCACCTCAAGTTCAAGGTCTAATTTCAAGGTAAGCCTGCAACCTGAAGATTAGAATGGAAAGGGGAGCTCATATAGTAGGAGCCCATGCAGCCTCGCTAAGCAGATCGAGCTTTTTATAAGTTGCCATTGGGTACATCGTACCACGTGACAGTTCCTGGGATTAGCGGGCTAGTGTTCTATTGCTGCGTATCACCATCATGACGCAGGAATGTATTATTATCCCCACTTCACAGGTAAGGAAACCAAAACTCAGAGAGGTTAAGTGTCTTACTCACATGCAGGGCTGCCCGATGCCAGGGTCTAAGCGCTGCGGATGCTGCCTAGGATGAGCAGAGACTTGAAGCACAGCCAGCTTTGCCCCTGGACAGACTGGCAGGGGCTCCAAGCTGGTCTGCTGCATATTCACTGCTTCAGGCCTGATCTAGGAACATCTCCAGCTGACATCAGTCTCTAACCTAAATCCCCTCTCAGCTTCCAGTGCTACCGCGAACCAAGTGATGCTGGAAGGCCTCTGTCCTAGCCTCAGATGGGCTTCAACCTTAGAGAGGGAGGGATCAACTAGAAGACTCAATGAGATGCCCCTTGTATAGAATCCGAGCTTCCTACAAAAGCAACCTGTGCTGGAGTCCACGTGCTGCTCAGGGCAAGCAGTGCCTCCTGGGGGCGCGGGGTGGGCAAAGGCGTTGATCCATAGGCCGTGTTTTCAGTAATAATGGCAAGCGTGATCAAAGCGGGCCTGGGGGAGGACCTTTCCTCAAGCTGGGCTTGGGTCAAGAGGCATCACATGTATGATTTTACTTAATCTTCAAGACAACACCAGGAGGTGGGGGGGTTTACTGCACTTGTTTGCAGCTGAAAGAACCAGAGCTCAGCTGATCAATGCATCACGCTGAGCATGACTGTTGACTCCAAAGTCCATGCCCTTTTACCTGCTGGGCTCAGGAATGCAGCTTGCCTTCTTTGGCTCACAATGCCTCAACAACCATTGACTGGGATAAGTTTGAAATGACCCAACAGAACTGGTTTAAAAATCAACATTTCAAGGGGGGATGGGTAAGGTCAGGGTATGGGATGAAGAAATGCAAACTATTATGTGTAAAGTAGACAAGCAACAAGGATATACTGGACAGAACAAGGAAATAAACCAATTATTTTGTAATAACTTTAAATGGAGTATAATCTATAAAAATATTGAATCACTATGCTGTACATCTGAAACCAATATAGTACTGTGAATCAATGGTACTTCAATATAATTTTTAAAAGTATTTACATAAGGAAAAAATTTTCAAAAGTAAACATCTCAGGCAAAGAGTAGTGGAATTCATACAGCATCAAACCAAGAAATTTGATAGTCATCATTCATTTATGCATCCGGTCATCCATCCATTCATTCATTCATATATCCACATACTGGTCCATCCAGCCAATTAATCAGTTATTCATTTAAACATATGATCAATATCGCCCAGGGGTCCCCTATTCAGCTGCTACTGTGCAGGGCCAGGTGTGACTCTTGGGCACAAAGCCTTTGTCTTTCCTATTTCTTTGATTACAGGAAATAGTCACAAACAGGCGAAGGGAAGTAAGAACCTGCAGACAGACAGAAAACCACCCATTCTGGGTGATAAGGGACCGCGTAGCAGAGGGGATGAAGGAAGGTGGGGAAAGGTGGGAATCTCCTGTATCCAAATGTATGAATCAACTTTTGCTCTTTGCGCTCTCATTACCATAACACTAGTCTTTCAGATAAGAAGTACTCATCATGCACTGATGCTATGACACTTCTGATATAAGCAAAGTAAGGTAAAAAACAAAAAAATGCCTCCTCTCCTGGGGAAAATGGAGCTAGGATGAAAATCGGGGAAGATGATCCCCCAACTCTTCCTTCCCCTTCTCTATGACCTTCATAACCAGCTTGCCAAAGAAATCTAGGGCAGCAGCTCTCCACTTGCCTGCCTGCTCTCCCTCTGACAGCATATCCTTGCTTAAGTAAACTCTCACTTTATTTTCTTAGCCTCCTCGCTTTGTCTCCAAATTCTTTCATGGCATAGGAAGAAGCTCAAATTCACTGACAACAGCAAAACAAAGGTACTTTGTAAGACTGTAAAAAGTTCTTCATTAGAACTGTCCTCCAAAGGGATATGCACTAGAAGGTATTGGTTTCTCTGGGGTTACTCAAGGAGACTCTGATGACCATCCCCATGTGCAAGATTTATTCCTTGACCAAACTTGGGTCAAGTTGCACACAGTTCCATGTTGATAAGACCTAACTTTGGGCTCTATCCTTGGCTCCTTGGCTCCAGTCTTACCAAGAATGCTGCAGAAAAAGTTTAGCTAAAATCTCCCACCTTTGATATCTGATTGGATGTCCCCTGGACATCTTATCACCCCAGATTGTCCTCAGCAAGAATCCTGTTGAGTCAGTTTTGCCAGAATGGCACTTACCCCTGATGTTTCCTCTAGTGATTTTTCCATCCACTAACCTCCACCTCGATTCTTGGCTCTAAATCCCTACTGTCTTTTGTTGTGTTGGGAATGGAGCCCAGTTCATACTGAAGTTTCTTCCCCTAATTTAATGGTCCCTGAATAAAACTTGCTTTCACCTCTTTAAATTCTACCTGACTCTGGTTGGCTGTAACACATGGATGCCACGGAAGAAAAGGCCATGTGAAAGATTCATTTGTTCTCTGAAAAACAACTCACCAGGTGATACCTGTTCTGAAAAGCAATGTATCTCAGTGGTGGTGAGTCAGGGGGAGTAACAAATACCATCTGGACATGGAAAGTCTTTGGGCTGATTGTCAATTCAATACTCTCATTGTCAGCCTCTGGCTTTTAATAACTGGCAAAGTCGTAAATCTTTCTTTGTTCCGGTTTCTTCATCTGTAAAACAGACCTAATAACAACATCACTACAGACAGACCTGAGGATCAAGTCAGTTGATGAGTACCTAGGACAGTGGCTGACACCCTGCAATGCTCAACAGATACTAGCAGTGATAACCATCACTGCTAATGGTACCTGCTACTACTAGTCATTGATACCCAGTACGAGAGAAAGGACGAGGTGACGGATGTATATACCACTTGAATCAGAGGTCATTTATGGAGTGCCTGGAATTTTACACAATCCCTAAACTCAAGAATCAATACAAGTAATTAGAACAAGAGGGTAGAGTGCTCAGTGCAGTGATAAGGCAGCAGCAGGAGAAATTATTTCCGGGTTGGGAGATAACAGGTCTTCAAAGAATGAGGTGATGTTTGGGATCAGGGCAGGACTAGAGTTTATCCATGAAGAGGGGTCTGGAGGACATTTTTTAAAACTTGTGTTCTTTTTTTTTTTCTGGCTAATCTGGGTCTTAGTTTTAGCATATGGGATCTAGCTCCTTGACCGGGGATCAAACCCAGATCACCTGCATTGGGAACATGGGGTCTTGACACTGGATCACCAGGGAAGTCCCTGAAAGGAACTTCAAGAGGAGAACACAGCACACACCCAGACACCCACAGACACACCACGTTTCAAAACTAACATTGGCCATCATCCTTTTCCCCGACAAGCCTAAAATCCAAAATCCTCTGAAAACCAAAACCTGAGCTGATGTGATACAAAAGTGTTTACCCTTTTTGTTTTTCCATTTTGTGTGAATGATCACATTTCATGGCAGAATATTCAAGGCTCTGGTTATCAGTTGTTGCCCCAGAACCCACTGGGGATATTATATATTTATTACAGGGAGTGTGTATCACGTGACCTTTCTAAAACTGAAATAATTCTAAATTTCAAAATAAGTCTGGTTTTCAATAAAATGATATTTAACAAAATTAATCCTCCTGATGTAGGTAGATACTGTTATCTTATTTATTTTTTTGCATGAATGAGAAAATTGATATACACAGAGGTTACTCACTTGCCCAGACTCACACAGCTAGGAAGTTTCAAAGCCAGGATTCAAAGCTGTGCTTTAAACCTTAAATACCACCCTCTTAAATACCACCCTCAACCACCTCTATACACTATGATTAAGTAAGGGCAAGTGTGGTTAATTGTATTATTTTCTCATTATTCTTCTTTCCTTCCTTCTTTCTCCTCTCTTTCTATGCATTCCCCAGAAAGACTATACGTCCCACTGCATTGAGGTTGGCTTGCTTTAGCAATGAAATATTAGTAGAGATTACAGGAGCAGAGGCTTTAAATGTGCTTCTGTGGTTTGACTTGGCCTCTCATATTCTCATGATTTATTATGGAAAAAGCCTGATCCAAGTAGCTAATGCATCTCAGAATAAGGAACAAGTAGACCAGACCTGTAGCCAGTCCAGAGCAGGAAGCAGAACTGTCTTAGTCAACTCACAGACTCATGAAGGAGGAGAAAAAAGAAAAAATGCTTGTTGTTGTGAGCCCCTGAGATGTGGGGATTGTTTGTTACCCAGCATTATCATAGCAGTAGCTGACTCATTTTAATTGCTGAGCATGAGATGGATAAGGCAGCATTTCCTGAGTTGAGAATTTAAAGCTGACATTAGCCATCACGGGAAAAATCCTAAAAATAATGCTAAATATTTTGAATCCCATTCTGAAAGCAAGGGAGTCTTCAAATGATTCTATGCAGAAGCATAAGATGATATGATTTCTGTTATCTACATTGCAACAGTCATTTCCTGAAAATACATAATGAATTTGGGGGCATAATGAATTTGGGGGCATAATGAATTTGGGGGCATAATGAACCTTATGCCCCATCACCACACATTTGTTGTTGTTTAGTTTCTAAGTTGTGCCTGACTATTTGTGACCCCATGAACTCTAGTCCACCAGTCTCCTCTGTCCATGGGATTTCCCAGGCAAGAAGACTGGAGTGGATTGTCATTTCTTCCTGCAGGGGATCTTCTCAACACAGGGATTGAATTCGAGTCTCCTGCATTGGCAGACAGATTCTTTATCACTGAGCCACCAGGGAAGCCATCAACACACATTCACTTACTTAATGCCTGTCAACAGCTTTCCATTGACCTTAGGATAAAATACCACATCCTTAACATAATCCAAAGTCCCTCAACTTCCAAATGCATCTTGCCCCAGGCTTCCTCTCCACCGGGCTCCACCTCCACTGTCCTTTCATCAGTTCTTTGAGTGTCATCATTCCTTCTCACCCCAGGACCTTTGTACATGCTTTTCTTGCTACTAGAAAAGCTCTTTCACTAACATTTTGCCTATTTAACGCTCAGTTTAATGGTCACTTCCTTCCAGAAGCCTTTCCTGAGCTCTTTGGTAAGTCAAACTTCCCTGTTACAGGTGCTCTTAAGCCCCGTGCATTTCTCTTTTATTTCACTTACACAGTTGTAGTTTCACATTTGCTCATAAAATTTGTTAACTGTCCATCTCAGCCACTAAATTGTCACTTTCCTGAAAGCAGCAGCTGCAGCGTCTTTTTCTCCCAGTTATCTTTGCATCCCCCAGGATTAGCACAGCCCTTGATACATGGCTGATGCTCAGTAAAATTCGCTAAATGAAAGAATGCTGTCAGATGATAGCTCAGATAGCAGTGAGGACAATGGATTGTTGTGGTTACCTAAAGCACACAAGAACAGAACTAATCCTTCTTCCTTTCCTCAGCCCTTTCAACTCCCTCTTGCATTCTCTGAGACTTGGCTAAGACAGATCCCTCACAGAGCAAGAGTGCAGTGGGAATGAATTATTTATCTGTGAGGATCGACTGGGAAATAGGACCTCTATGCAGTGCAATATGATCTATCTACGTGGCAGATGTGCGTCCTGTCTTCCCCAACATCACCTTGTAATCTCACAATCCCAAAGACTCTGGTAATTGGAGGAGGATGAAACATCTGGATGCTGCAAACTCCCTCGACAGGTTGTCTATATCTCCACCTTCAAAATCAATGCACAAGAAATGAGAGTTTCTGGAGCAGCAGAAATAGTGGCTGGCATCAGAACATGCTGTTTAAATCCCTTCGTGGCATTAAGCAGAGACGGCCTGGATTTCCTTTCGGAGAGATGGGAAAATGGAATCTGGCCAAGAAAAAAGAGGCCATGGGTAAGACAGATGATGACTTCATTTCAAATGTGTCTGCACTTGGGGAAAGGACATCCCTGTTATTCACATAATATCTATGAAATGGGGCTTCCCTTGTGGCTTAGACAGTAAAGAGTCCGCCTGTAATGCAGGAGATCCAGGTTCAGTCCCTGGGTTGGGAAGATCCCCTAGAGAAGGGAATGACTACCCACTCCAACATTCTTGCCTGGAGAATTCCATGGAGAGAGGAGCCTGGCGGACTACAGTCCATGGGGTCACAAGTAAATAAATGAACTGAGTAAATAATTGATCAGTATCCTAGGATCATTCTGATCTTAAGATGGAAGACTGTATCTGAATAGAGGTCAAAGGAGGGGCAGGTAAGGGTGGGCATGAAGGCCCAATGGAAAAGCTGGGACTGGAAAATGGGCAGTAAGCAAAGAGAGTCCTAGGAGCTATGATACAAACTCGCTGTGATTCAAAAATCAAGTGCAATGGCACCAAAGAGAGAATCAATTTGAGAGAGCATAAAAATCAAATCGGTGATCTCAAATGTTGGTGAGGACTCAGACGGGAGGAGAAATTGTCTTGACTGCTTTGGAAGGCACTCGGGCATTACATTTTAAGAATTGAGACATATATACATTTGCCGTATAATTCTTCTCAGGATATTCCTAGAGGAACACTCACCCAAGTGCAAAGGAAGGCAAGATGATGGGCAGTTCACTACAACATGTTCATCACAGCAAAAACTGGGAACAACCCAGCTACCCAAGTGTTAGAGGACTGAGCCGACAAACTCATCTATGCAGTCATCTATGGGATACTGGGCAACAATGAGAAACACGTTAATACAGGTAAACATTTCTACTGCAACACTATTTACAACAGCTAGAACATTCAAGTGGCCTAAATGTCCTTTGACAGATGAATGGATAAAGATGTGGTACATATATACAATGGAATATTACTCAGCCATAAAGAAAGAACAAAATTGGGTCACTTGTAGAGATGTGGATGGACCTGCAGTCTGTCATGCAGAGTGAAGTAACTCAGAAAAACTATTGTATATCAACACATATATATGGAATCTAGGAAAATGGTATAAATGAACTATTTGCAGGGCAGGAATAGAGACACAGAAATAGAGGATGTATGTGTGGACACAGTGAGGGAAAGGGAGGGTGGGACTAACTGGGAGATTAGGATTGGACATATACACATTACTAGGTGTATAATAGATAGCTAGTGGGAATCTGTTATAAAGCATAGGAAGCCAGCTTGGTGCTCTGAGATGACCTAGAGAGGTGGGATGTGGGTGGAGGAGAGGGAAGTCCAAGAAGGAGGGATATACATGTAGACATATTGCTGATTCACTTCACTGTCCAGGAACATTGTAATGTTATTATTTTCAGATTAAAAGAGAAATCCAAAAGATATTGTAAACAAGGTGCCGAATGACATAAATAGCTTGTTATAATTATCCTAAATATACATATCTAAACAATTCTCTATATTGTGCATTTTTTGCTGACATACGTATGTGTGCAATGGAGTAGCAGGTGGCCCGATAAATGACACCCCAGATAGATAACAGCAGTCATCTTTGGAAATGAGGTGGGGACTGGAATTGGGTGTAGGGGGTCGTCAAGATTTCAGCACTGTCTATAATATTCTGTTCATTTCACAAGGAACAACAGAGGCAGACTAAACCAGTGAAATTAGACTTTTAAAAAAAAAAAACCAACTTGCTCCAAAGCATGAATGCGTAATAAAGAAACCAAAGAACCGAGCGGAGTGAAATTGCACTTGAAATTGCAGCCGAGAGAAAGGGGAAAGTTGCTCAGAGTGAGACTGAGTTTTCTTGACGCTTTGATGTGGTTCGGAGGCCTTTTATTGATGGCTGGGGTCTCTCTGTGGACATTCTCAGCCCCATGCTACCTTTGGGTATTAAGGAACTTCTGACAAATGTGGAAAAGGAGACTGTTTCATTACGGATCAGCAACTTGGAGGTGGAGGGGGCGGGGGTGTGTGGAGAATAGAAGCCAAGAAGGAGGGAAATCACCAAGCTCTGAGATCAAGAAAGGTTCCCCAGGCACCTCTGCTGACACCGGGCTTATTTAAAGTTTCTATGCATCATCTGAAAGGGATTTAGAGTTAAATATCTAAAAGTACCAAGTACATTGGAGCTCTGATGTAGGAAAATACCAAGCAGATAAGGATAAACAAACTACAGAGCAGAAATGACCACAGGTCTGACCCAGTCTAATAATTCTTAACATCTCTTGGAGTTGTTGTTGAGGATTAAATAAGATTGCTCATGAACGCCCCAGGAAAATTGTAAAATGGTACACAAATGTTGCTTATGACTGTGATTATGTCGTAGCTGGTTTTACATCAGAATTTGATAACAGAGCTAAAAACAGAATCCTTAATGGAGTCTAGGATTCTATTCAGCCATCTACCCCAACTGGGAGTACTTTATAAGAATGATTTGGCTTTTACAAGTAATCAGCCTCAGTTTTTTGTTTGCTTTGACTTTTTTTAAAAAATAAAAAATGCCACATCCAAATTTAAAAGCTGGGGAAATAGAATAAGGAAGAAAAAAGCCATCCATTGCCTCAAAAGCCCCTCATGTCACCCAATATTTGCTGTATGAGTGATGGAATGAATGAAACAACAAAGCCACTTTTATCATTTTGCTGCCTTCCTACCAGTTTGCTGCGTGAACTCATGCTCCCTACATTGGCGATGTGGAGTCTCAACCACTGGACCACCAGAGAAGTCCCTGGCTCTACATTTTTATAATCTGCACTATCTACTGGCATCAGAGACAGTTCCTCGTGGTCCTTCACGGCCTTCAGAACTGTGCAGTATTTCCCGGATCTGAAATGCACTATAATGTATTTAATCCATCCTTCATGTTGGAACAGTTGACATACCCTCCATATCCCTTTCCAGGGATTATCTTTGTACAAAGCCTTCTATTCTTTGGCCAGTTTCCCAGTGCTAGGGAATTATATTTAATATCTTTTAATAACCTATAATGAAAAGTTTTATACACACACACACACACCCCCCCCCCACATATATATGACTCACTTTGCCGTACACCTGAAGCCAACACAATTTTGTAAATCAATTATCAGTTCAGTTCGGTCGCTCAGTCGTGTCCGACTCTTTGCAACCCCATGGACTGCATCACTCCAGGCTTCCCTGTCCATCACCAACTCCCGGAGCTTGCTCAAACTCATCTCCACCAAGTCAGTGATGCTATCCAACGATCTCATCTTCTGTTGTCCCCTTCTCCTCTTGCCTTCAATCTTTCCCAGCATCAGGGTCTTTACCAATGAGTCAGTTCTTCACATCAGGTGGCCAAAGTATTGGAGTTTCAGCTTTCAGCATCAGTATTTCCAATGAATACTCAGGACTGATTATACTTCAATCAAAAAAAAAAAAGAATACCCCAGTGCTTAGAATATGGTTGATGGCTGGTGGTTGGCAGGGGCTCCATTCTACAGACCTGCCCTGGTTACTGTTATCATTTTGTGTTAATGAAGTGGATTATCTTCTGAACTTCTTGGTTTATTGATTTAATGTTTAAGCTCAAGAAAGAAAACACTCTCCAGGAACTATAGAGTTTATGGTAAAAAGGAGACAGGGCAAAGAACACATGTTACCATAAATTTCAATATGAAATAGTCTCCACAGAAATAATTCTATGGACAGACAGATGATTCAAAGGATGAATCAGCCTGGAATGATGAAAAGCTCTTTCAGTACTCTTTGAGCAAAGATATGGAATAGCAGATGGCTCTTTTCCCTGAGGCCATCACAGGGCAGCAAATACAATAAGACATGTGATTGCAATCCTGTGATACTAACTGCCCCCAAATTATACAGAATGTGTTCATTTGTTCTTGACTTCCTTCTTCCTAGAATTCTGCTATTGGCCAGGTTTTTCAAGATCCACTTTATATTGTTCACTTTGTGATGAATAATCTATCAGCTCCTGTTTCTTCTCCTCCAGTTTCCAGGTGTGGGGCCTCAGGTCCTATACTACTACTGAGTTTTGGAGTTCATCCGCTGTAACAGTCCCCACTACCTAAGATTTGCTGCCAAATAATTATGGGACCAAGTTACACATGGGGATTTCCAGGAACTAGTGGTAAAGAACCCACCTGCCAATGTAGGAGACATAAGAGACACAGGTTCGATCCCTGGGTTGAAGAGATATCTTGGAGGAGACCATGGCAAACCACTCTAGCATTCTTGCCTGGAGAATCCCGTGGACAGAGGAGCCTGGAGGGATACAGTCCACAGGATTGCAAAGAGTTGGACACTAAAGCAACTTGGCATGCACAAAGTTACACAGGGGGATTATATTTATACCCTGAATTCTTTTGAATAGGCTAATGGTGTCCAATAGACCAGCCTGCTATTTGTTTACTGTTTCATTCAGTAAACAATGATTCAACATCTATTGTCTACCATGCATTGTTACAGCTCTGAAGCTAAATGAAAGAACAAAGATCCTGCCCTCAGGGAATTCCATCCTAGGGCTGGAAGATGCATCATTAAAAAGGGAATCAATAAACAACGCAAGTACACACAGAGATGCTATGAAAGATTTAAGACAGGGTATGGGACTGAAAGTAACTGGGGGTGGAGGGAGACTGCTATCGTGTGGATGGTCAGAAGAACAGTGAGAGAAAGGCTCCACAACAAAAATGAAGTAGATGTGTTCAAAGAACAGAAATGGAAGGCACAGGTTGGTTTTTTCTGGTTGAAGTTCAAAAGGCAAGGGGAAGAATAGCAGGAGATGAGGATGGTGAGCAGGCCAGAAAGCAAATAACTTGGGTAATAAAGGACTTGACAAAGAATGTAGCATTCATTAAAATGAAAAGCTTTAGCTTTGTCCAGCACTTTGGTCCATCTGGTCAACCTACCTTAGGCTCCATTATCCCAAGAGAGCTGGAGTTTTCTCCTAAGCCCCTCTTCCTATATTTGTTTAGAGCTCTTATAAATCTTCTTCCTTAGAGGACTGCCTCTGCTCTCCGTGTTTCTAATCAAGACTTGCAGGCTTGCCTAAAAAGGAGCTCTCTCCCAGCCCAAGGCACAGTGAGATCTGATTCTAACCTTTTGGTTCTGTCTCTAAATCTCTGCTCATAGCAGGCCTTTTGAACCATGTCTAATTCTGCATTGCCTTTTGGACTTGATATGTTGGGCATTTTGAAAGTAAGTAAGCACACCCTAAAACCCATATCCTCTCCCTACAAAATGGGGTTCCACTTGATCCTGTGTCCTTCTTCCTCCCCAGTGGCCCTAGGGTTGATCTTAGCATGCCTTGTCCCAACAATGCTCTTATTAAAGCTTAATTGCACGTCACAGTGCTCCCCAAACAGTACTGTTAGGCTTAATCATCAGACCAATTCATTCAACTTAGCTCCAAATAACTGTTGGCTGTTTCAAAAAATCAAATGTGCAGATTTGTAACAATTTAGGGCATTTAAAAATTTATGTTCAGACTCTGATAGCAATTTTCAAAGAGCAGTTCCCAGAATAGCTGGGAAATTGCCATGTAATTGGAATAAAACTATGACCTCCTCAGGGGTCCTCTTGGAAGAAGGACCACATCCAAGTGGATGCAGAAGAATCAATGAATTTGTTAATAATTGGCCTCATTACCTACCTACCACCCATGTAGCTGTGGTTGTAACTCTTGTAGCACTTTGGGGTCTAGATTCTTATCTGGTAAATTAGGTACCAAACTGGGAGAGCCAGGGCAACAAAGCTATGTGAAACAGTCCTATCAAAAATCCCCATTTTTGGCAACTGCTCCTTTCATGGCATGGCTTCTAGACCCTTCATCATATGGCTGCCCCATTTTCACCTGTAGCTTTCAGTAAACCTTTTTTTTTTTTTTAATGTTACTGAGGACAGAATTCTCTGCTCCAGGGCAGTCTGAGCAGTGCAAAGAGGCATATGTACTGAGCTTTTCTCCAGAGAAGGAAACCCATTCCCCACAGGACCAAGGGCCAGCTCCTACATGTGACTACTTTGATCAATATAGTGTCTCCTTTAAAAAAAAATATTGTTGTCAACATTAAAAAATTAGAACTGGGACTTCCTTGGAGGTCCAGTGGTTAAGACTCCGTGCTTCCGCTGCAGGGGCATGGGTTCAATCCCTGGTTGAGGAACTAAGATCCTGCATGCCACGTGGCATGGCCAAATAAGTAAAGGAGAAGGAAACCCACAAAGTCAAGAACTTCAAAACTTTCTAAACAATATTGTAAGTCCTATCCACATTGAGTCCACAAAGTCGCTTGGAAGGTGACCAACAGCCAATGCACAACAGCTAAAGCATCTGCTCCTTTTTGGTCAGGATGTGAGCACCCACTATACCACTATCCCACCTGGCCCAATGGGGTGTATGTGTTTCTGATCTCTGCATGTAGGTTTCACAAGCTGAACAATTCACAGCAGCAAACATATCTGATTTGGAGTCAGAAGGGTCCACTTGATGCATCCCTGAAATCACCACTGACCATTCATTAGGTGTCTAGACTCTGAGGATAGAATTATGAGCAAGAAGACACAGTAGTTACCCCTGTAGACTTCTAGTTTAGCAGTGGGGTGGGGGTGGGGGAGCTGGAGGGGAGCAGGGAGGGCATAAACAAATAGTTACCTTTATTCCTTGTTAATTGCAAAGGTGAGAAAGGTTTTCAAGTAAAACAAGACAGCACCATTAAAACAAATACAAGAAAAAAAATCTGCTTTCTCCAGAGAATCAGGGAAGCCTTCTCTGATACAGTGACATTTAAGCTGAGGTCTCAAGGACAAGGAGAAGTAGACAGGAGATGTGAAAAACAGAGGGAGGCAAATTCTAGGACAAGAAAATACCAAGTGCAGAGGCCTTCAGACACGAAGGAGGTTGGTCCATCTTGGGAATTAAAAGAAGGTTTTCTTTTTGTTTTTTTCATTTTTAATACTGTAGATAAAACCTGGGGAGGATTTTACGACTGTTTCTTAAGAACAGGTACCAGCTCCCTATCACAACAACGATCTTTCCAATATGCTCCATTGAGCAAGAGATAGGTGTGCGGGCTCCTGCCTGTGTCCTCACACACAAATGCATGAAACCCTGGCAGATGATGTGCACTTCTTTTTTTTTCCCCCTAAAAAGACAATGAAATATATGTAACTCATAAGTCCCCAACCTCATCAGCCCATGACTACAAAATGAGATTATGCTCTTCTTTCAGAGGCAAATTATTATGGCCTGAGGCCCTCCAACTGTCTCCCAGCTGTTTCTGAGAGCTTCCCTGGGCCTCCTGTGTGTCCAGAATTATGTTTTTCGTTTCAGTTTGCTCTGAGCTTCTTATCTTGCTGGGCCCATCTGTCCTCATTGGCGACTATAGCTGATGGTGTTCTCAGCTTTGGGGAAAGGATCTGTGGTTTAGGTCTAAAGGGACCACCTTGGTGAGTTTCAACACTAGGGCAATCTGAAGTGGAGAAGGAATACCCACTCCAGTATTCTTGCCTAGGCAATCCTGTGGACAGAGGAGCCTGGTGGGCTGCTGTCCATGGGGTCACAGAGGCGGACACAACTGAAGCAACTTAGCATGCATGCATTGGAGAAGGAAATGGCAACCCACTCCAGTGTTCTTGCCTGGAGAATCCCAGGGACGAAGGAACCCGGTGGGCTGCCGTCTATGGGTTCGCACAGAGTCGGACACGACTGAAGTGACTTAGCAGCAGCAGCAGAGAAGCCCTGTTTACTAGATAATCTTGAGTTAATTGCTCAATCTCCCTGTTCCTGATTTTGAATTTACAAAATGGTACACTCACCAATTTCACTGTGTCCCTAGGAGGGCAGAACAAGCAAATGACCGTAGAAGGATACGGTACAGCCTGAACAATAACCACAGAAGCCTCACACAACAGATCCGAGCTCTGCCCAGGTAAAGCTGTAGTTATCATCTCAGTACCGACCAGACAGCATGGCACAGTGTAGCCCAGGGGCTCCTTAGGACTCACTATAATCCAGCCTCTCACCTCTCTCTAGCTGCATCGCCCACCAGAACTGCTGCAAACCCAGTGACACACACCACCCAGATTTCACAATGCTTCCTGTGCCTCCGTGTTTCACACATACTGTTCTTCTGCCTAGAGTGACCCTTCTCTCTCCACATGGGCACATAAAATTACATAGGATTCTCCAAATTTGAAACTGAAGAGATCATTCAACTCAAAGTCATATAAGAAAAGTAAAAGTGAACTGACAGGTTAGTTTAACTAAACAGTCCATGTTTAACTAGATCTGGGGCTCCCCTGACAGCTCAGTTGGCAAAGAAAACACCTGTAGTGCAAGAGACCCCAGTTTGATTCCTGGGTTGGAAAGATCCGCTGGAGAAGGGATAGGCTACCCTCTCCAGTATTCTTGAGCTTCCCTTGTGGCTCAGCTGGTAAAGAATCTGCCTGCAATGCGAGAGACCTGGGTTCAATTCCTGGGTTGGGAAGATCCCCTGGAGAAGGGAAAGGCTACCCACTCCGGTATTCTGGCTTGGAGAATTCCATGGACTATATAGTTCATAGGGTCCCAAAGAGTCAGACATGACTGAGCGACTTTCAGTCACTCAGGGTTCAAGAGAGAAGGAAATGGCAACCAATTCCAGTATTCCTGCCTGGAGAATCCCACGGACAAAGGAGCCTGGAAGGCTACAGTCCACAGGTCACAAAGAGTCAGACACAGCTGAAGCGACTGAGCACAGTACAGCACAGGGTTCAAATGCTAGCACTAGGCAGAATTTCTCTTTGCTGCTCATCTTTTTTCCTGATATTGACTCTATTCTTACCCTCTATAAACTCACCACACAGATCAGGTAGCTTCTAAATCTATTTTCTCTCTTGTTGGCAACTAACTATACAGATGTTCAACTTTCCTATTAACTTAAAAAGTAGTCCCATAAAGGTATCACCTTGTCCCTAATTAGTCCAACCTGGGTGGCCAGCAGGTAGAATGCCCTGAATATGCATTCCACCTGAGATGCTGGAGCTGGGTTAACTTCACGCATAGCACAAGCTCTGAGTAACTCCCATAATTTCAGTGCCACATCCCAAATACTGGGGGTAAAAAGCACAAGGATCTACTACTGCTACTCTTGCAACTGTATTCTCCATTTTTCATGTGAAAAACTCCTCATTGTCCTTCAAAACCCCATTCTGTAAAAAGTCTGCATCACAAGAAAAAAAATTGTAACCACGTATGGTAATGGCTGTCAACTAGACTTACAGTAGCAATCATTATGATATGTATTACAGATATCAAATGGCTATGTTGTACATCTAAAAATAAAACAGTCGTCACTCTCTGTTTGCAGAGGGGTGGTTCCAGGACCCCAGCCCTCCAGGATATTAAAATCCAAAGCTCACACTCCTTATATAAATTGCCATAGTATTTGCATATAAACTATGTACAATCTCCAGTATACTTTAAATGATCTATAGATTATTTGTAACGCCTGAAGCAACACACGGGCTTCGAAGGTGGCTCAGTGGTAAAGAATCTGCCTGCCAGTGCAATGCAAGAGAATTTGCAAGAAATCTCCTGGAGGAGGAAACGGCAACCTGCTCCAGTATTCTTGCTTGGAAAAGCCCATGGACAGAGGAACCTGGAGGGCTACAGCCCATGGGTCGCAAAGAATCAGACATGGCTTAGCAACTGAACATACAGGCACTAAAGCAACAGAAATGCTATGTAAATAATTGTAAACATAATGTAAATACTATTAAGTTGGCAGGGTGGCAAATTCAGGCTCTACTTTTTGGAACGATCTGGAAATTTTTTTCTGAATATTTTACTCTGCAGTTGGTTTAAGGCTAGGATATGGAAAATGTGGATACAGAAGGCTGACTGTACAATGTGATATGTCAATCATACCTCAGTTAGAAACAAAAACTTGTCTACCTCCTATGTGAAATTACATAATGCTAGAAAAGCTGGCACTGTATATTCTAGATTCCCATAATCCTCTGTAGGGATCTTTTCTGTAGAATTTATCCCACTGGATGGTAACATATCCGAATCTGCTGCTGGGAAAGCCTCAAACACAGAGATGTGGCCGGATTCATCTCTTTATAACCTGCATGTAGTATGTTCTTGGACCACTGAAAGTGCTTAGTAAGAGTTAAAGAATGGATGATGATCTATATATTTTTGGCCCCAGTTTTTTTTTTATTATTATTATCTTTATCAAATTTCTGGTTATATTCATCTTGTGGTCAAACAAATCCTCCTAGCTCTGATCCTTTCTCCCCTTTTATATGGACACATTCCAAGTTGGGTGTTTCTTCTCATTTGGTGAGAATGCAATTCATATTTTAGACCTAAACACCAGACTCACTTCCTGTTGTTCAGTCGCTAAGTCAGGTCTGACTCTGCAACCCCATGAACTATAGCACACCAGGCTTCCCTGTCCTTCACCAACTCCCAGAGTTTGCTCAAACGCATGTCCATTGAGTGGGTGAGGCCATCTGCCTTAGCTCCTACTAAGTTTCAGCTTCACTGGGATGTCTCTCATTCTCCAACTTGATCAGAGAAGTCTGAGTCCTGATTTCATTGTTCTTCCTAATAACTATTACACTTGGCTTGGTGTCATCTGTTTATCCGATTAGTAGACCTTCTGGGTTCTCGTCAAATCACTGATTAAAATGTTTACTAGGGCAGAACCAAACAGAGAGGATCATTAGTGGACTCATGGATCATGAATAGAAGTCTTTCTCCAGGCGCAAAAAGAACTATTCATCACATTTCAAGGTTCCGCCAGCCAGAAATCCACAGAACGGTGTTATCGTCAAGGAAATACATCACTGTCTTAATCAACAGGGACATACAGAGATGCTCCCTCAGTTATCCATCAGAAGTCATGACATCCTGGTACCCCGCAGTGCTTTATTGGTGCCACAGATTGTTTTTAAACTTGACATTTTTTTTAATGTGGGAGATTTCACATAAAGGTCTCCATTTTTGGCTTTTAAAAAAGCCCCCAAGGGCCTTTCCAGATGGTCCAGGGGTTAAGAATCCACCTGCAGGGGATGTGGGTTCCGTCCCCGGTCAGGGAACTGGGATCCCACATGCCACGGGGCAACTAAACCTGCGTGCCCCAACTAGAGAGTAGTCTGAGCCGTGGTGAAAGATCCCACATGCCACAACTAAGACCTGACAGAGCCAAAAAAACTAAATATGGAAAAAAGAAAGCCCCCCAAACCCAACACCATGGGGCCCACGGCACCAAACTGCTGCCACCAACTAGAGCTCGGTATTGCAAGAAAACGTCCTTCAGTCTGCCGTGGTCCACATCCAGACTCTTCATTTACCTGCCTGGCCCTCACCAGCATGGGAATTTACAAGCCCTGGCCCTTGGCATCCCTCCAATATGCTCAACCAACTGTCAAGGGCCTGGGAGAACAGCAGGTGCAAACTCCCATGTGGGTGCCTCCTTCAAGGCTCCAGCAGCAGAAGAGCAGAGCGAACATGCCCAGTCTTGAAAGCCCACCAGGCTGCAGTGTCGACTCTGTCTTTCCTAACAGTTGATCATTAATGTTCTTTCTCATGGGCTTCCCAGCTGGCATTAGTGGTAAAGAATCCACCTGTCAATGCAGGAGATCTCAGAGACCTGAGTTTGATCCCTGGGTGGGGAAGATCCCCTGGAGGAGGGCATGGCAACCCACTCCAGTATTCTTGCCTGGAGAATCCCATGGACAGAGGAGCCTGCTGGGCTACAGTCCAAAGGGTCGCACAGAGTTAGACATGACTAAAGCAACTTAGCACACACACACACATGCACCCACGTTCTTTCTCAAGAGAAAGTAAAATCTCCCCCTCACCCTCCCTTCTTTCTCCATTAGACTGGATCTTATCCTCCGGCGCCATGCTGGAAATCACGACCACCTCTTCCATTGGCCAGTGCCTCTATATTTTCAGGACTCTGCCTTCTGTCTCCCCCTGGTGGAGTGAGTCTTGTCTTTTCCCATGTAAATAACCTCAGTTCCTTCATCATTTTTATGGGTAACGGTTTCTAGACCCTACTTATATGCCTGATCACCTCCTCTTAACCCTGTGAATGTGTATAAGTCTTCAGAGGGAGGAATAACATCAAAAACCAAACAAGGAACAGACCCTTAGAAACAGTCAAAAGTGTATTTACCTGAAAGGCAAGCACCTCCTGCCAGGAATCATCACGGAGTCTCAAGGTTGGAAGGAACCTAGGCAATCACCCAGCCGTTTCTAAAATAAATGTGAAGATGTCACAGACACTGAGAAAACCAGATGTGATTCACCTTCCTTGAGGTGATCAGAAGAGCGGATGGATTTGGACAACAAATGACCTTGTGATAACTGCCAGAACATTCCTAGGGCTGGGTCAACCTTCACCACAGCATCTAAGATTTCTTCTCTGCCCCGAAAAACAGGGGAAATAGGGATTTTTTTTTTTTCCCCAACTGTGCTAACCCTCACTTTCAATGCAACTGAAGGTGGAAAACCAATGCAAGACGTCTCTGTTCAAGATGAGGCTTCACCTGGGAACCAATTATCACCAGGAAGAGTGTTAGAGAATTAGGGAAACTAACCTCTTCTAATCCGCTGTCTAACAGAAACGTCTCAGCAGCCAATCAATAAGGGCTGCAGCGGAGGGGGCACCTGAGGTCCCTCTCTGAATCTTCACATAAGTAATTAAAGCCAGTTTAATGAGATTGCCCACGAGCTGGGTGTCGGAGAGCAGGAGGGGAAGACAGCAGCAGGAGCCAGAGCGAGCTGGTGGGTGTGAATCACCCTGGAACCTCCTCTGGCAAAACAGGATGAGAAGCGCAGGAAACAGGCCCCTGAATAAAACAGAAAGGCTGTGATTGCCTGCTGCAACTGACAGCCGAGGGAAGGAGAACTTGAAAAAGGATCCGCATTGTCTGAGATCTGCTCTCCCATCCCCCGCCCCCCGTTCCCATCTTTGCAGAAAACTCCTCAGCTGCGAAATTTCACCGACCCCTATGGAATGGTGGCAAGAGTCGAGATGTAGAAGCCTGATTGCACCGAGTTGAAAGGCCAGTTCCGGCAGTTCTATTTGGAGTAAGTCTCTTCTATCATAAGCAAGTCCTTTCATCTTCTTAGGACTCAATCGCCTCTTCTGTAAAATGGGATCATAACAATACATATCTCTGAAGGATTTCGTGAGGGTTAAGTGGGATCGTGCATTTATTTACGAAACAGAGTTACAGACGTAGAAAATAAACTTATGGTTACCAAGGGATAAGGTGGGGGATAAATTGGAAGATTGGGATTGACACATCACACTACTATTTATAAAATATCAGTAAGCAACTAATAAGGACCTGTTGTACAGCACAGGGAATTCTAATTAATACTCTGCAATGATCTATAAGGGAAAACAATCTAAAAAAGAGTGGATATATATATGTGTGTGTGTGTGTGTGTGTGTATACACACACATATATATAATAGACTCACTTTGCTATACAATGCAAACTAACACAATATTATAAATCAACTCTGTTGTTACTATTGCTTAGTGGCCAAGTCATATCCAAGTCTTTTGTGACCCCATGGACTGTAGCCTGCTAGGCTCCTTGTCCATTGGATTTCCTAGGCAAGAATCCTGGAGTGGGTTGCCATTTCCTTCTCCAGGGGATCTTCCTGACCCAGGGATCAAACCCGTGTCTCCTGCACTGCAGGCAGTTTCTTTACTGTTGAGTCACCAGAGAAGCCTGCTACTGAAGATAACATACTACTTTAAGGGACAGTTCATAAGAAGAGTTCCAGGTATTTTCACTACTGCCGAGCCAGCAATCAACTATATGTCAATAAAATTTTTAAAAATAAAAATTAAAAAGTGCCAAGCACAGTGCCTGTCTCCAAGGGAGCATTTGCTCCATCACGTATGGTTATCAGCTATTGTTTCCCTCTTTATCTCAGGCTCCTCACCCAGGAAATAGGAATAACATCCCACACAAGGATAATGTTAGGTTGCTACAAGATACAGTATATGAAGGGCTTAACTAGACCCAGCAGGAAGCAGCCACAAAAAACAGCAACTCCTATTCTTTCTCTAGGCTAAACACTGCAGATAGAACATCAGCAAAGAATTACTAGGTAGAAAACTGCTTTACAGAGTGCAAACACTGCAAATTTTAGGGTGGCAGGCAGAGATCAGGGGAATGAACTTTCAATACGGTGTTCTGCTCCTTTCCTTTCAAAAATCTCCACTCAAGGGAAACACAGCCTTTGGAAACCAAGCCCCATCCAGTAGAATCGTGTCCCCCCGCCCCCAACCCACCCATTGGAAGCAGCGAGGCGGCCTCGGCCTTGACACCTCTCAGAGACAGAAAGCCTCGAAGGCAGAGCAGCTGCAGCCAGCGGTGCTGGCAGCCCCCAGGCAGAACCATCTGGCTCGATACACGTTCCACATCAATTACCTTTTGGCACTGAGCTAAACAAAAGAACTGAGAATCCTCCTGCATCTGAATAACAGCCTCCCTTTCTGCAGCATCCTTTCCTACCAAACAGAATCTATCTGCATATGCCGGGGCCACATGCATTCTGATCAGCTGGCCTGTGATTTAAGATCAGTTACTTCTCATCTCCATCCTGCATAATGAAGTCAGTCACATTTTATTGCCAAACGGCCCTGTAATGCCTCTGTAACTGCCCATCAAGGGTGCTTTGGCTTTCGGGAATAAGGAACGCATCTGAATTTCACCAGGATAAACTCATGACTGGGTCAATACATCAGATGGTTATCGTGGGTGCCTTGTACTTTATTTTTAGGCTCTGTTCCTACAAGGAAATTAATAACGTGAGTGTGTAAAAGACAGGGGTCTGAGGGAAAGGACGAGGAGCATTTAGGAACTGTTTCTTTGTAAGGTGGGGAACAGATAAAGCAGGCCTTCACTGCTGGTAGGGAAAACAAAAGGCAGTGGGAGGGGAACTCAAAAGAAGGAAAAATCACTTACTCCAGCACCAACTTTGCAATTTATAAGGCCTTTCCCCCCCCATGAGTGACAGTCAATCCTCCAAGAGTTTTGAACAATGAGTCTCATTTTACACAAGGGGAAACTGAGGGCCAGCCAGTGGAAGGGGGTGTTTTCAAGTCCCCACGGGGATTCTGGAATTCAGATGTGAACCATGTTCCCAGTTCTCTCTCCTACACACACAGGAAACTCACACTCCTACCCCTTTCAGAGGGAGATGTGACCCATGACTTATTTTCGACCATACATCTTGAGAAAAGGGAAGAATATCACCATGGGTAGAAGCTTGGGCAGCCAGAGTGCAACTCACGACTCTGCTGTGATCACACAAATATTCCAGATGGTGGCCACCTGGCAACATGGGAGTGAGAGGACCTGAAGCAGAGCTCCCGCCTAACCATGATGGACATGAGAAAAAGTGAGAAAGAATACTTGGCCTTTTCTTGTCCCCGTGACCCTGGTGCTGATCGTTACTGCAGCACAACTGAGCCCATCCTGACTCTCAACTCCTACGCTAAGCAATTCCCTCCACTGAGCAAAGCCAGAAATGGAGTTCAGGTTGCCCACATCTAAGTTCTCAATTTTTCTTTGGTCCTCTTTCTTCTGTTAGGAGAGCTTCAATGTTTAATTTTTTTTATCCCTACTTTGTAGACTATGAAATTAAATTTTGGAGAAATTACTTGCCTGACAGCACAGTGCGGATGAGTAGCCTGATGATGTCAGCTTTAGCAGCAGAGCTTCCCTCAGCATCCTCTCCTTTCACCCTCTGGTCCCCATCTCCCAGGAAATCCCTTAGTCCAGGGATTAGCAGCACAGGCGGTGAAGCTGGATTCAAACATGACTTCGGGCAAGTATCTAATCTTTCTGAGTGTTCATGTCATCATCTATATAAAGAGTACTAATAGTATCTACCCCATGGGGTTATTGCAAAATGTGTAAAAGTGCTCTACACTTGTGGTCCCCAACCGTTTTGGCACCAGGGACCTGTTTCATGGAAGACAATCTTTCCAGGGACCAGGAGGTAGGGATGGTTTGGGGATGACTCAAATGCATTACATTTATTGTGCAGTATATTTCTATTACTATTATATCAGGTCCACCTCAGATCATCAGGCATTGGATCCCAGAGGTTGGGGACCCCTGCTCTACACCATTCATGGCAAGCAGTAAGTGCCCAATGTATGCTCCCCGCCCCCCACTCTCCTTCATTCAACAATACCATGTTACTTACAGAGGATGCCAGCTTCCTTTGGGCACAGTTACTGCCAGCTTAGTTCTCCCACTGTGTCCACTCCCACCAGCCTGTTTTGCTGAGATGTCAGCAACTCTGCCCTAAACCTCAACAGTGCAGAAAGGGGGACCCCGTTCACAATATGCATCCTGAGGGTCCACGAGCAGATGGCTTCTGGCCTTGGGTCAAGGTTGCCCAAATTTTGTCCTCTGTGGCTCACTCAACTTCACAAACTATTGGTATAATCACCTGTCTTAAAACTGTTATCATTACTTCAGGTCTCTCAGAACTTACATTCCTTTTTCTTCCATTTTCATTCATTACTCAGGGAGTGTCTGCCAGGTGCCAGGCATGGTGCTAGGGAGCTGGAATATGAATGGTGATTCAGACATAAGCCCCCAGGATTCACGGTGAAGCAAGGGAGGCAGACCCATAGGAAAGCAAATCAAAAACACTTTAATCAGCACTGATGACAGAAGATGCATATGGGGTCCTGGAGACATAGTGCTTTATTCAACAAATATTTACTGAGCACCTATTCTGTATATGACATTTTGTTAAACACTGCAAACACAGTGGTGGAAAAGCCAGGAACTATTTCTTCCCAATATTCATAGGAAGGACTGAGGCTGAAGCTCCAATACTTTGGCCAGCCAATGCGAAGAGCCGACTCATTGGAAAAGACTCTGATGTTGGGAAAGGTTGAAGGCAGGAGGAGAAGAGGATGACAGAGGATGAGATGGTTGGATGGCATCACCAACTCAATAGACATGAGTTTGAGCAAACTTCAGGAAATAGTAAAGGACAGGGAAGTCTGTATCCTGCAGTCCACAGGGTCGCAAAGAGTCAAACACAGCTGAGTGACTAAACAACAACAACAAACTTCTTCCCACATGAATTTTAGAATCTAGTATATGCCCCAGCATCTCTTCTCCCCAGATCCTCCCTATAGCCCATCTAGATGGCTTAGAAATGCCTGACTCTACTCTGAATCCAAGGATGGGTTTGTAATCAAGACTTGGCCGGTGGGAGTTTGGTCACAGTTACTGGTTCATGAGTAGGCATATGATCCAAGTGTCCACTGAGGGACAGCACCTAGACATTTGCTGGAGCTACCGAAGAAAGAGGTCATTTCAATCTGCTGGTATTCTTACATTGGCAAGATGTAACACCTGGAATGACTAATATATCTTTATCAATATTTAGGGAGGACCAGGCTAAGGCTGAAACCAGCAGCCAGGAAAAGAGATGAGGAGAGAAGGTCTTTGTTGACATCCTCTTAGCCAGTCATACTGAATGGTGCTGGATCTAGCCATATCTGAACACATTATTACATCTCGATTTTATAGTTAACTGAGCACTTTTTCACTTCAGCCAGTTTGAAGGGGTTCTGTCACTTGCAAACAAAGGAATTCTAATTCACTAGACAAAGAAAGAGAAAGTATAAGGTTCTGTGAAGGGAGAACAGCATTTCCCAGCCTAGGACTTTGCAGATCTTATATCAGGTAGAGACGTGTGGAAAGAGAGGTTCGAGGGACAGGCAACTTATTGTTCCAGTGATTCCACTGGATGGGGCTCAAGCACCAAAGCCAGAGGTTACAAACTGGTCCATGGACCAAACCTGACCAGCGAACAGGATCTCTCATTTGTCTACATGCTTCTAGTTGTCCAAACAAGACAAAGGCTTTGCCTCTTCTGTTCAGATATATCCTCAGCACAATGAGTATGCTCACATAATTAATGTTCAATAAGCATTTATTGAACTGCTAGATAAATGGATACTGGAATTGTGTGATTTTCAATCAACATTCAGATTTCTAGCTCCTTTAAAATCTCAGGAAAAATATAGGAGAAAAGTAAGCTAGGGCCAAGTTGCAGTTGTTCCCTAAAGACAGAAGCCATTCCCCCCATTTTACCACAGTCCTCACCACTCTCTATTGTCTCATTCTGAACCTACTTCATTTCTATACATCATTGCTGGCATGTAAGCATTTGTGTTCTCTGATCTAAGCCATTATGAGAAATTTCCCAGTTAAGTCAACTCTAGTCCCTAAAGAGGGTGCAGCCAGGGAGTCTGGTTATCACTTTCCTGACTAGTAAGAGAATCTATGGGTCTTAGAAGTCAAAAATGTCACAGCCTCATCCCATATCTTTCTTTGCTTCCAACATTTCCAAAATGGGGAACATGAATCCTTCAAAATTCAAAATAACCTAGCTCAGTTTTTTTTTTTAGTAAGACCACAGGCAGTTTTCTTTCTAAAAATCTTTACAAATGCTAGGTTTGTTATTATTACTGCATATTCCACTGGACCACTGTCTGCAAGGAATCAATGGGGAAGGCAGACACGTAGTTGATTGAACAGAGCAAGGAAATCAAATGGCTTCTCATTAAATTATCTGAAGACCTTACAGAATTCTGAATGGTCCCACTGCTGTCATGTGGTGGGGGGCACCCACTGACCAAATCACAAATTAAAGTCTAAAAGGTACAGACCTATTGAGATTCCTGGAAACCCACTAGGCATGTTTCTTGTGGACAGACTATCAGCAGCTGGGAGGCATTGCAGTTTGTGGCTCAGTGTTAAAGAATCCGCCTGTGATGCAGAAGACCTTGTTTGATCCCTAGGGTGGGAAAATCCCCTGGAGAAGGTCATGGCTACCCACTCCAGTATTCTTGCCTGGAGAATCCCATGGAGAGAGGAGCCTGGCAGGCTACAATCCATGGGGTCACAAAGAGTTGGATACAACTGAGCAATGAACACTTTCACATTTTTTTTCTGTCACTGACTATCTGAAAGTTCTGAGCTTCTCAGCCCCAGTCTCCTCAGTTTCTGTAAATGACAATAAGAAGAGAAAAAACTTCTTCAGTTGAAGTGAAGTTTCAATAAGGATCATGAAGTTGCAGTGTTAATGTAAACAGTAAGCAGAGCTTCTGGCACCCAGGAAATGCTGAGGATACATTAGCTATGCTATTCTAAAACACAAATGGCATGAAAGTTTTTTCCGGATCAAGCAATAAACTCAGGCTCACTCATATATAGACTGATCTATTTGACCTACCATTAGCAGGTGTCTGCTAAGTCCCAGGATAAGGAAGTGATCTTGGTATTTAAACTCAACTTGGAGAAACACACACATGAACAACAATAACCAGACCATTTTACAAGTTCATACAAAGGATGTTAAGAGCCTGGAGGATGAAATGACTCTGCCGGGGAGAGACTGAAGTTCTTAGAGAAGCAAATTTAAAGCAGCAAAAAGTAGATTAGTGGTTGCCTGGGGTAGAGGGTAGGAATGGGGATTGATTACAAAGGGCAAGAAAGATCTTTCTGGAGGATAAGGAAATGTTCTAAGTAGAGCTCTGTGATGGTTGCACAAACTATGTAAATTTGCTAAAATCCATTGAGTTGCACATTTAAGTGAATTTTAGTAAACCATATCTCAAGAGAGTGTTTTGTTGTTGTTGTTGGAGTATAATTGCTTTCATCTCTCAGTTGGGAAGATCTCCTGGAGAAGGGAATGACTACCCACTCCAGTGTTCTTGCCTGGAGAAGCCTGGCGGGCTACAGCGCATGGGTAGCAGAGAGTCAGACATGACTGAGCGACTATCAGTCACTCACTCATAACTGCTTGGCAATGTTATGTCGGTTTCTGCTGTACAGTGAAGTCATCATCATCATGTCCACGTATATCCCCTCCCTCTCGGCCCTCCCTCCCACTCCCCCTCAATCCCACCCTTGGAGGTCGCCACAGAGCCCTGAGCTGAGAGTGTTTTTTAAAAAAGAGCTCTTTAGCTACAGGATGGGTAGGAGTCACTATACAGAGAAGATTTGGTTTCCTCCCAGGTCCTGGCGCAGAAGCAAAGGCAGAGAGCCAGCAGAACTCAGCTGATCAGGGACCAGCAACAAGGCAGGTGGAAGGAGAGATGGGTGAACAGGCAGAATGAGGGATCCCATCGAGCGCTGAACTGTGGGACCGCGGGCTTCCCAGGACGCAGCTGTATGCTCCCCGCCTCAGCAATGACCGGCCTCTGCTGTTTCACCTTCGATCTTTCTAGCTAACAGGGGACTCTGCCCTTAGCCCAAAAAAAAAATAAAATCCATGCTGACTGAAACCAGAAATCCCCTCACAGGACAGGAGAACAGAGTCGAGTGTTTGATTTCGCTGCTGTTTCCCCAGTTGAAGCTTCCCCTTCACTGGTACTTAGGGGATCTGTAGCTTCTTGGTGGAAACGGCACAAGAGGTTTCTCAGCTTAATCCCCAGGTCTTGAGAGTCTGGGCTGCATTCGGCTTCTGTTTCAAGAGCGCCCTGGTGAAATGTGACAGCAGGCTTCGAGCTCTTTGTGCAGGGAGCAAGTGGGAGGAAATCAAGGCGCTCAGGAAGCTTTTCAAGATGAGAAAGCTGAGGCCAAAGCAGCAACTGATGTCAAGATTTCTCCTCAGACCACAATTTCCTCTCTGGCGGCCCCACCTGCCACCTCCGCAGATGGGGTAACAGTCTCTGATCCCCACCCTCCTAACCTATAGTGGTTGGATCCCAGGTCCCAGCTGGGATAGTCACCTGATCTCATCCAAGGATGGAGAACCAAACTAATGAGTGTGCGTTGTTCTGGGCGGGTCAGTGGACCTGCACCCATGAGAAATTGACATCTGCCCTGGAGAGACTGATGGGAGTTCACCTCCCCCCACCCACCTACCCACCCATTCTCACAGCTGTCTAGTTTCTGAATCTAGTCCTCCATGAGGTTTGGGTTCAATTTATATCAGCCCTGGGATTTATTAGACACTCTGGATGCTTCCAGTAAATTCTTACATTTTGCGTACAAGTTAGAAATGGATTCCTCTCACTTAAAATCAGTGTCCTAACTGAATCAGAGAGTGGTGGGCCCAAATCAAAACACAAAATTGACACCAGATTCCTTCTCTCCTGCCAGACCAGGGATCTTGGTTTTCATAACCCAAGATGGCAGAGGTCAACTGCTCATCAGGTCTGGGCACCACATAGAATTCACGTGATTCTTTCCAGAAGCAAGTCCACCTCAAGTAAGACCTGAGAAGGGACTGCATTTTATAAAAGAGGGAAAGGTTGTAGTGTGAAGTCACAAATAGAAAGACAAATCAGGAGAAGAAAGTAGGGGTTATCGTCGCCAGACTTTACGTACTGCGGTAATTTTAGTTTTGCAGTGGGGTGATACAAGGAAAGGGGTGGAAACAGGTAAAACGCAGGACAAGTGCTGCTGCTGCTGCTAAGTCACTTCAGTCATGTCCGACTCTGTGTGACCCCAAAGACGGCAGCCCACCAGGCTCCCCCATCCCTGGGAATCTCCAGGCAAGAACACTGGAGTGGGTTGCCATTTCCTTCTCCAATGCATGAAAGTGAGAAGTGAAAGTGAAGTCGCTCAGTTGTGTCCGACTCTTAGCGACCCCATGGACCGCAGCCCACCAGGCTCCTCCGTCCATGGGATTTTCCAGGCAAGAGTACTGGAGTGGGGTGCCATTGCCTTCTCCAGTACAAGTGCTAGTTACTATTAAATAAGAATGATTATCCTAAGGGTAATGGGAAGAATGGGACTTCCCAGGTGGCTCAGTGGTAAAGAATCCACCTGCCAAGCAGGAGACACAGGTTCTATCCCTGGGTTGGGAAGATCCCCTGAAGACTAAAATGGCAACCCACGCCAGTATTCTTGCCTGGGAAATTTCATGCACAGAGGACCCTGGTGGGCTACCGTACATGGGCTGCAAAGAGTCAGTCACAGCTTAGCAACTAAACAACAACAGGAAGTACTTGAAAGACTGTTAACAGAGGTAATACCACTTTTAGATTTTGCAAGGTCCCCTGGATTTGGGGTGGAGGATGAACTGATCAAGAGCTTCAGATGGTCGAGGAGGCAGATGGAAGGCTACTGTCATCCCTACCATGTGAAAGGACAGTCTCTTTAACTAGAATGGTGTCCTTGTATAAAAAGGGAAGCTGATATATTAGAGACATGCTTAATGGGTAAAATTGACAGGACTTGGTGATAGACTATTTGGAATAAAAGCACGCACTTTAGAGTGGGCTCTCAGATTTTGAATTGAAGAACCAGAGAGCTTGGTCATGTCATTTAACTGAGACAAACACTAGAAGAAAACTAAGTTGTGTGGGGAGGTGATATGTTTCATCTCTGGGCACTTTGAATGTGAGATGAATGTGAAATAGCAAGTGAAGATGTCAAGTAAGCATCCAGATATTGATGTCTGAAGCTCAGAGGAGAAACCTAAAAAAGGAAACATTCCGAGTCACCACTGTTGCAAAGTGAAAGCCAGGAGTATGGATGAGATGTTCCAGAGGGGGTGCCCGGGGTCACGTTCCAGAGAAAGCCAATGAGATCTACTTAAGCATGATGGATACTATAGCCTGGGGAGCCCCGCCCCCACCCATGCCTCAAGCCCCAGTTCAATCAATAGTTACTTATTGAATAAACAAATCAATCAATCAATTCATGAGTGGGACTGAAAGCTGGAGCAGCAAATGAGATCCTTCTGTGTAGTCAGTGAGAGAGAACCATGGCCTGGAACCAAGTTCTGTGGTTCTTTTTTGTTTCTCCCAGTTTTACTGGTAAATAATTGGCATGCATCACTGTATATGTTTAAGGCATACAGCATGATGGTTTAATTTAGATACTGTGAAATGATTACCACAATAGGTTCAGCTAACATCCATCTTCTGAGATAGATACAATAAAAAGAAAAGAAAAACAAATTTTCTCCTTGTGATGAGAACTCTCAGGATTTAGTCTCTCTCCTATACATCATACAGCAGGGTCAACTAGTCATCATATAAGATACAACCCTGTACTTACTATAACTGAAGGTCTCTAGCTTTTGACCACTCTCCTCCAACCCCCCCCTCCCCAATTTTGATAACCACAAGTCTGATCTCTTTCTATGAGGTGTTGTAGTTGCTATTTTGTTAAAAAGCTCTCTCTATTTATTGGCTGTGGTGGGTCTTCATTGCTGTGCTTGGGCATTCTCTAGTTGCAGTGAGCAGGGGCTATTCTTCCTTGCGGGGCTCTGGCTTCTCATTGTGGGGGCTTCTCTGGCTGCAGAGCACTGACTCAAGGAGCGTGGCCTTCTGTAGTTGCATCATATTGGCTCATGGGCTTGGCTGCTCCCTGGCATGTGGAATCTTCCTGGCAAGGGGATTGAACCTGGGTATCCTGAATTGGCCATAGGATTCTTAACCACTGGGCCAAGCCAGATTACTGTTGTTTTTTAAGATTCTACATATAAGTGATATCATACAGTATTTGTCTTTCTCTAACTGATGTCTCTTAGCATAAGACCTTCAAATGCCATCATCCATGTTGCCTCAAATGGTAGGAATTCCTCATTTTTAAGGCTGAATAATATTCATATATATATATATTTACATACATATTCACCACATCTTTATTCATTCATCCATCAACCACTTAGGTTGGCTCATGGCTTGGCTATTGTAAATAAAGTTGCTATGAACATGAGAGTGAAGACATCTTTTTGAATTCGTGTTTTCATTCCCTTTGGATATATTCCCAGAAGTGGAATTGGTGGATCATATAGTAGTCCTATTTTTTTTTGGTGGGTTTTCCATACTGTTTTCCATAGTGACTCCTGAATTCTAGGCTCTCTCTCTCTCTCACATACACATACATACATACACACACACAGAGTCGTGGTCTGACTCTCTGTGACCCCATGGACTATATAGCCCGTCAGCCTCCCAGCAAGGCAAGGCAAGAGTACTGGAGTGGGTTGCCACTCCCTTCTCCAGGGGCTCTTTCTGACCCAGGGATTGAACCCTGGTCACCGGCACTGCTGGCAGATTCTTTACCATTGAGCCATCAGGGAAGCCCATATATAATATACATATATGTGTGTGTATGTGTGTGTGTGTGTGTGTGCATATTAAGATACATACAGATGCAGAAGTTGCAGGTAAATGAAACATACCTGAAGTCTCAATCTCAAAAAGAACAACAAAAAAAACCCCAAACTTGATTATATTGTAGAAATCCATTCATTATCATTCTTCCATTACTGTCTTTCTCTTTGATAGATACCTTAGGTTTCAGGCACCAGAATTCTGGAAGTGCCAAGCACTGAGCATTCCAGCATGGACAGAGGGAAACAGAAAAGAATCAGGCAACCCTGCCTGGGAGAAGACATTTAATAACTTTGTTTCATACAAAGGCAGAAAATAGCCTTGAGTATTGTACCTTCCAGCTAACATCAGCTTTCTCTCTTAAGTCCAAAAGCTCTAAAAAAAAACAAAAAACAAAAACAAAAAACCCTACCACCTCCTCAAAAGAAATTTCAGAGAAGAGTTAACTGATTCTGAAGCATGTCACCCCGTGATGCCTTGGTTGAAATTCATGCAGCTTATGGATTTGTGCAACAGTAGTGAAAAAAAAAAAAAAAATGGAAGAAGCAAGAACAATAAAAACAAAGTCAGTGAACTCGATGTAGTAGAGTCAGAAAACCTAATTTTTAAGGGTGGCTGCTATCGTCATCAAGTGAACGTGTTTCTATAGAAGAAGTTTATATTGCATTCTAGATGCTGCCACTCCAATGGGCCCTTCAGAGGAAAACTGACTGATGGCCCTGGCCTTCTTCCATAGCTGAGTGGACCAGGGTGAGACCTAGCCCGAGGGCAGCTATTCTATGTGGCAGCAGCTCTTAAATCTTAATGTACACAAGAATAACCCAGAAAATTTGCTAAAATGCAGTTTTTGAGGATGCATGCTCTGAGACTGGAATTCAGTAGGTCAGCGAGTAACCATGAATGTGTATTTCTATCAAGCTCCTCGTGATGCCGATGTTGCTGGTGCCCAGCAGAAGCTGCAAGCATTGTGCCTAACAGCTGTTATTTCTGCCGTGGCAGGGATGCTCAGGTATCCAACATAACTAAAAGGGTGCCAGGCCACAGTCACTGCTCAATTAAACATTTGTTGACTAAACAGTCCTCTCATGAGGAGTTGCATTATTTAGACATAGCCAGTTAGCAGATAAGAGAAAGACCAAAAACACAAATAAAGAAGGTAGCAGAAGCCATGACCTAGAAGCCATAAGACATAACCAAAGGCATAGGCTTGCATGTAGCCATATATGAGTCAAACTTCAGAGAGAAAAGGGAAATTCATCAGCAGTGTCTAGGGTAATAAAAGCAAATCCTAAGATTCATTGACTCTCCTACAAATAGCAAATGCTGAAGAGGGTGTGAAGAAAAGGGAACCCTCCCACACTATTGGTGGGAAAGTAAATGGGTACAGTTACTATGAAGAACAGTATAGAGCTTCCTCAAAAAGCTAAAAATAGAGCTACCATATGATCTAGCAATTCCACTCCTGGGCATGTGCTATGCTCAGTCGCTTAGTGGTGTCTGACTCTTTGCGACCCCATAGACTGTAGCCCGCCAGGCTCCTCTGTCCATGGGGATTCTCCAGGCAAGAATACTGGAGTGGGTTGCCATGCCCTCCTCCAGGGCATCTTCCCAACCCAGGGATTGAACTCAGGTCTCCCGCATTGCAACCAGATTCTTCACCGTCTGAGCCAGCAGGGAAGCCCAAGAATACAGGAGTGGACAGCCTATCCCTTCTCCAGGGGAACTTCCCAACCCAGGAATTGAACTGGGGTCCCCTGCACTGCAGGTAAATTCTTTACCAGCTGAGCTACCTGGGAAGTCCAAATCAACTATATGTCAATAAACATTTTTTAATTAAAAGAAAACAATGACGAAAAAGGTGGGAGGAGGAGCAGATCTCATAATTACATGAAGCAGAAGACTTTGATCCACACCCTTTGCCTTATAGATATTTAGCCCCTGGTTTCAATGATAGTGAGAAGGAACCAGCCCTTTTATTCAGGTCCCTTTTATAACAAAACTTCTCAGAAGACACTTATAGACTGAATTTAGTTCCTTCCTCCCTTTCATCTTTCAACCCCCTTCAAATATGGATTCTTTCCTTATCACTCCTCTACAATGACTGACAATCCACAGGGCACATTTAGGGCCCCACCTTCTCACACCTCCCAGAAGCCTTCAGGCACAAGAGGCTATGCCATCATTTTGAACACTATCCATTCTCAACATGGTGGCACCAGCTTTCCTAATCTCCCACCCAAATCATCTGGCCACTCTTTCTCCTAACCTGGTCCTCATATTCTTCCTACCACGTTGAATCTGCCAGGACTCAGGCCTGGACCACTTCTCACTCCACACCATCTCCCTAAATGGTGTCCTAAGTCCCATGACCTGCAAAACCAATTATTGCCAATGACATCCCAAATTCACTGATGCTCTGACCTCAGGTTGATACATTCAAGTGTGTTCTCAACCACTCCATTTGCCTACTAGGCATCTCACACTTAAACAGAATCCAAACAGAATTCTTTTTTTTTTTTAATTGGAGGATAATTGCTTTACAATGTTGTTTTGATTTCTGCTATACAATAGTGTGAACCAGCAGTAAGTATATATACATATATATCCCCTCCATCTTGAGCTTCCCTTCCCATCTCCCCTATCCCAATCCTCTAGGTCATCACAGAGTCCCAAATTGAGCTCCCTGCACTGGGTCTTCATGGCTACATGAAGGCTTTCTCTCGTTGTGGAGAGGGGGTCTTCTCTCCAGTTGCGGTGTGCAGGCTTCTCATTGCAATGGCTTCTTTGGTAGCGGAGCACGGGCGCTGGGCTGGTGGTCTCAGTAGTCGTGGCACACAGGCTTAGTTGCCCCCAGGCATGTGGGATCTTCCCGGACCAAGGATGGAAACTGTGTCTCCTACACTGGTAGGTAGATTCTTAACCACTGGACCACCAGGGAAGTCCCTGGATACATATTGCTGGATAGATCCAAGCAAAACCATGAGGTAGCATACCATTTTATTACATTTTTATTCTCCAGGAGAGAAAGACTATTCTACTCACATTTGTATCATGAGCACCTGGTGTAAAGTTACTGGCCAAAGAATGTGTGTCCCACTGAATTGCTATTATTATTTACCTACAGAAACAGCAAAGCAAAAGTTGATGGCAGCTCCCCAGTCCACAGTTAATGCTCCTCCCCATCTGTCTCCTGATGCTTTGACCTGATCATAAGGTTTGGAGATCTTAAAGTCAGCATGTTTGGGGTGAATCAATACATTTATGGCCTGGGGCAAAAGGGTTTTCTGCGGATATTTTTTTTGCACTGAACAAGTTTGTTTCTTACCTGTTTGTTTTATCTTTGGAAAGGCATCTGAAGTTCATCAATAAAGGCGATGTTCATTACTTGGAGGCTTAGCCAGCAAAAGAAAATAGCTGTAGATTATTGAATGTCTGTTTTCACCCAAAGATGTCAAACATTTAGATCTCAATGGTTAAAGCTAAGCTATACAATGACAGGGACTGGATGCCCAAAGCTGGTCTGTAGGTGTGGGCAACCTAAGGATACTCACATGTGTCCAATAAGCTCACCCCCATGACGCTCCAAGGCACATGTGAGAGTAACCCAGGTAGATTCAGTTTACGCAGTCCATCTATGGTTCCCCGATCTGGTTCACAGCCTGGCGTGATTAGAAAGTGTGATAATAGACCGCGTGTTTACTGAGCCCCTACTATGTGCCAGAACCAAGCAAGGCATCTTCTCAGCTCATTTAACCCCTACCTAGGAGGCACTGTTATCTTTTTTTAGAGATGTGGAAATGGAAGTTCAAGTAGGTTAACCTTCCCAAGATCACAACATTGGCCAATGATGAATGGCTGTGGCACCTGTATTGAAGAATGGATTCAAAGAACAATGCAGCAACAACAAAGGAAGCAGTACCCTTGACACATGTGCATTTCAGAGACTGTGAGGCCCCACAGAGTATCAAATAGCCAAGCGCTTTCTTCTTGAGCCAGCACGGCCGTATCTCAGCGCACAGCACGACGCTGCTGAAGGAGTATGTGTTTTGGACTCACATCTCGATTTGAGTTCTCCTGCTACTGACAAGCTATATGCTGCCAAGAGATGTGCCTCTCTCCACCTCTGATCAGGCGATCACGTGTTCAGTGGTTGTCTGGCCGATAACAGACTCAGAATGAATGATATTTCCACTATTCCTCCTTCCTGCTTCAAGGAAGGAAAGATCACTATGATGTTTAGCCTAAAAAGTGACATTAATAACTTTTCTTTCTTTCTTTCTTTTTAACATGTCAGGCACCTAGCTAAGCCCTGGAGAGGTTAAATAGTTTACCCAATCTTAGTAATCTACCTGTAATGCAGGAGACCTGGCTTCTATCCCTGGGTCAGGAAGATCCCCTGGAGAAAGGAATGGCCACCCACTCCAGTATTCTTGCCTGGAGAATTCCATGGACAGAGGAGCCTGGCCGGCTACAGTCCATGGGGTCACAAGGAGTTGGACACAACTAAGCGACTAACAATAACAAAAAAAATCTTAGTAATAGGGCAGGACTCTGACTTGAACCCTAGCCTACTTTAAGCTGCAGCACAAGATATTGAACTACCATGCTACACTGCCTCTCTCCCTACCCTCCAAGACAATAAATACTGAGAAAGCATACACTTTCTTTGTTCATTCATGTTTTTCACAATAATATTCCCTAACCGGGCATTCTGTTTATGCATAATCACCAGGAAAATGTAAAGGTAGAAAGATCAGGAGACATCAGCTCAGGCTGTATAAAAATCAGCCAGCCCGATCTGTTATCACAATGGACAGGAAATTACTAGAAATTCAATATCATCTGTGGGGGTCTACTTTGGGTATTATGTTACTTTAAATAGTATCCTTAGAACTCCAAACACATCCACAGACGTTAAGGACTTGAAATTTTCATGACATGATTGTATTTTCCTCGACAACTCCTCCTGCATCAAGAAGGAAAGGGCCCAGAAATGGAGAGAAGAGGCCAATAATTCTGTTACTTTTAAAACAGAATTGAGAAGCAGGTGCACTGTGTGCTTCTCACTCCAGGTCAGGCTCTCCTCTCCTCGCTGTGTCTTCAGAGAAGCAGCAAAGCAGATCGATCTGGCTCAGAGGTGGTGCTCTTCACAGAAGCTATTCCAGGCATCTTGCGGGGCTACTGAATATTTGAAGGATCCAGGTTTCCACGGAGAGAATACAAAGAAGAATGAAACATGTCATGCTTTAAAGCAGTGGTTCTCAACCGTGGGCTATTTTGCACCCCAGAGGACATCTGACAATATCTGGGATCATTCTTGGTTGTCACAGTTGGGGGAAAGAATGTTCCTGGCAGCTCGTGGAGAGATGCAAATAAATATGCTGCAATGCACAGGATGGCCCTCACAAGGAAGAGTGATCTGGCTGAAATGTCAAGAGTCCCAAGTGGCTCAGTGGTGAAGAATCCACCTGTCAATGCAGGAGACACGGGTTCGATTCCTGGGTGGGGAAGATCCTCTACAGAAGGAAATGGCAACCCACTCCAGTATTCTTACCTGGGAAATCCCATGGTCAGAGGAGGCTGGCAGGCCACAGTTCATGGGGCTTCATAATAGTCGGACACAAATTAGCAACTAAACAACTATAATGTCAACAATGCCCAAATCAAGAGATCCTGATTTAAGGAAGTGTCTCTGTTTTTTAATTAGAAAAAAAAATTATATATATATATATATATAAATTTGGAAATATATATAAATATATATAAAATTGGAAAAACAAGTTACCGTCAGCCTGTCTATGAAATGGTCTTTGTAAAACATACTCCTTTCGATTACTTCCTGGAGAGACTCCGCGGCTCCCTGCCTCAGCCTTACAGGATGGTCTAAAGCCGCAGAGTATGCAAGAGTGTTCACCACCCTGACTGGTTACCTTCTCTGTCTCATGTCCTACCCCAATAAAAGCCAAATGAGCTGGGCTTCCTACCATCTCCCAGGATAGCCTTGAACCTGCACTACCCCCCAAGTCTCTGCACACCACTTTTCTTCAGCCTGGGAATCCTTTCATCTCTTTTCCACCTCGCAAAACTCGATTCATCCCTCATGGCTTCATGACATCACCTTCTTCACCTTTCTGAAAACCCTTTTCACCAAAGCTCATGAACCAAGAGATCAGCATTACCTGGGGATTTACTAGAAAAGTAGAATCTCAGGCTCTCATCCCAGATCTAGTGAATCAGAATCTGCCATTCAACAAGACCCGGGGTGCTCTATTTATCCATTTAAATGCAAGAGAACTGTTGTAGGGAATGTGAGCTGTCAGCCACATCCTCTACTCTCCTCTGTCCATAGGAGTTTCCAGGCAAGAATACTGGAGTGGGTTGCCATTTACTCCTCCCAGGAATCTTCCTGACACAGGGATTGAACCCATGACTCTTGTGTCTCCTGCATTAGCACTGCGCCATCTGGAAAGTCTGTCTATTTTATTTACCTTTCTATCACCGACATCAAAATACAAGGGACACGGAGAAGAAAACCAATGTATGACTCCTTAACAAATGAACAGCCTACGCATCCATTCCTCCTCCATCCCTGCTGGATGAAAATCCTGCCTCCTCCTGCAGACTGCTGAGCCCAGTGTAGGTCCAGGACCGGCCACAGGCATCTGAGGACACCCTTGGCAACCCACCCAGAGGCTGTTGCTACTGTTCGGTCATGAAGTCGTGTCTGACTCTGAGATCCTATGGACTCCAGCACACCAGGCTTTTCTGTCCTTCACTATCTCCTGGAGCTTGCGCAAATGCATGTCCATTGACTTGGTGATGCCATCTAACCATTTCATCCTCTGCTGTCCCCCTCTCCTCCTGCCTTCAATCTTTCCCAGCATCTGAGTCTTTTTCAATGAGTCAGCTCTTCACATCAGGTGGCTAGCTCTTCACTTCAGCTTCAGCAAAAGCCCTTCCAATGGATATTCAGGGTTGACTTCCTGTAGGATGGACTGGTTTGATCTCTGTGCTGTCCAAGGGACTCCCAAGAGTCTTCTCCAACACAATTGGAAAGCATCAATTCTTCGGCATTCAGCCTTCTTTATGGTCCAACTCTCACTTCACACACATGACTACTGGGGAAGCCAGAGCTTTGATTATATGGACCTTTATCAGCCAAGTGATGTCTCTGTTTTTTAATATGCTGTCTAGATTTGTCATGGCTTTCCTTCCAAGGAACAAGCACAATACTTAGAATTAATAAGATGCAGAACCCAGTCTGTAAAAGCTCACTGGAACTTACTGTGTACCAAGCCCTGTGCTTGGCAGTGGAGATACAATCCTAAAGAAAACATACCTGAAGGGGACTCACACCAGTGTTTAGCAGAGTTATCAATCGGCACATGCATGTGAGAAACCAAGAGACCTAAGTGGAGGGAGGGAACCATCTGAAAGGATTAGCTGGAACCCTCTATGTCAATCAAGGTCAGAATAGTGCCTATCCCATCAGCAAGACCAGAAAACCTCACAATTATGGAGTACTGGGTGGGAAACTCAGTCTACCGTCAATAGTGTGCACTAGTTAGTCCTCAGGTAAACAATGTTTTAAATATTCAACTATTCAAAACATTTAGTAGAGACATGGAAGACATAAAAACACAAATGACATTTCTAGCAAGGAAAACTACAATGTCTAAGATAAAAAATTACACTGGAGTGGATGAATGGAAGATTTTATATCAGTGAAGATAAGATTAGTGAACTTGAAGGCATAGGAATAGACAACTCAAAATGAAACACAGAGAGGGACAAAGTAAAAGAAAAAATCATTAACCTGTGGGTCAACTTCAAGTAATCTATGTGTCATTTTAGTTCCCAAAGCCAGGTGGACAGAAAAACACTTGGAAAAATAATGGCTGAAAGGCTTCCACATTTGAGGAAAATTGTAGACCTCGAGAACTGGGGAATTCTGGAAATCCCAAGCAAAGGAATAAAGAGCCCCAGAAATGGAAGTAAGGAAGGAAAGAAGGAGGGAAGGGAAGTAGGGAGGGAGGGAAAGAGGGAGGGAGGGAAAAAAGAAAGAAAGAAACAAAGGAGGGGGAGGGAGGGAAGAAAGAAAGAAGCAAGCAAGGAAGGAAGAAAACACCTGGCCCCTAATTACTGGGGGCTAATATTCTGGAGAGGAGATCAGCAGTGAAGAAGGCATCTTAGGTGGAGCTTACCCAGGCTCTCCTCCCTCCCTTATCCCCATCTCCTGTTCCCCAGTCCCTGGCAAAGTCCAGAGAAGGTGGACAGGGTCGAAATTCTCCAGACCAGGATACTGGAGTGGGTAGCCTTTCCCTTCTCCAGGGGATCTTCCCAATCCAGGGATCAAACCCAGGTCTCCTGCATTGCCGGTGGATTTTTTTTACCAGCTGAGCCACAAAGGAAGATGGTGATGGGCCTTATCTTCTTTGCTTGACTAGTGCTTACTTCCCGAGCTGGATCTGAGATCTTCTCCATCAACAGCCCTCTTAGCCAAGACCTAGACCCCCTTTCTAGGCTCCTTAGAAGGCTAGATCGTGCTTTCCCAAGCCCCATCTTTTACCTGTTTCCTGATGCATTTAGACAGGTGGCTATCCCTCACTCATTCATGCACTCACTCAGTATATTTATTTTGAGTCCTTCTTCATGTCAAGTCCTGGGGACACAGAGGTGAGTAAAACAGATATAAAACCAAACCAAACCCTGTCCACCTTCTCTGGACTCTGCCAGGGACTGAGGAACAGGAGATGGGGATAAGGGAAGAAAGAGCACCCAGGTAAGCTCCACCTAAGACAGCCCTAAGATGCCCCACCTGCCCAGGGGCCCATTGCCAGGGCACTCAGACCTTCCCACCGAACCTTCCAGTCAACCGTGGTGATCCCCATTTCTGCACATCCCCTGAATAAATGGGGTGGTGTTTTCTAGTAATTCAGCTTGTGTGATTCTTTAAGGAGCTATCGGGCATGAAAAGCACCAGACAAAGCAGCCTCCTGTGACTGATAATACCTGTCTGGGTTCCTCTGTCTCAAGGAGATTCATTCTGTAATTTCTGGGGCCTCAGAGGGAATGTCTTCGTATTTCTCAATACAATAAACTACAGTCACTATTCATTGGCTCTAACAGCTCCACTATCAAAGAGTCCAATATTATTACCAGGCATTAAGTTTCCTACAATTATTTTGTTTTATTCTCTATTTTGGTGAGATAAGCCATGCAGAATGGGCAAGTTGGGGCATCATTTGCAATTTGTTTGTGAGCTCAACAGAGCTCCATCTCCAGCCTGGAGCCTTATCTAAACTTCCTGGGCTTTCTCACCGGACCTCTTGCTGTGCTTTCTATTTAGTAAGAATATTATAATAATGTTCTATCCCAGGGGTCAGCAAACTATGTCCTGCGGCAATTCTGGCTGCTTCTGCAAATATAATTTTCCTGAAAAAATGGCCACATCTGTTTGTTTACGTACGGCTTGTGCTGCTCTCATGATAAAACAGCAGGGCTGACTAACTGCAACAGAGATCTCGGGCCGGTAAGCCTAAAATATTTACTATCAGACCTTTTTCAAGAAAAGATTGCCAATCCTTGTGCAACAGCTTAAGTTTCCAGTGTATAAGTCCTGTGCAAAAGTCCTTTATGTGGTTTGCGTCTTTTAATCCAGGGGTCCCCAACCTCCAAGTGTGTGCATGCTTGCGTGCTAACTCACTTCAATTGTGTCTGATTCTTTGCAACTCTACAAAGTTGCAAAAACTATTGTCTGGTGGGCTACAATCCCCCCAGGCTCCTAGGTCCATGGGGTTCTCCAGGCAGGAATACTGGAGTGGGTTGTCATGCCCTCCTCCAGGGGATCTTCCTGACCCAGGGATCAAATCTTCATCTTCTTTACCACTAGTAAAGTCGACTGTATTAACAGGCGACTTCTTTACCACTAGTGCCACCTGGGAAGCCCCGCCATGGACCAGCACTAGAGTCAGATCAGTGGTGGCATTAGGTTAGAAATAAAGTGTACAATAAATGAAATGCTCTTCAACCTTCCCGAAACCAGCCCCCCAACCCCTAGTCTGTGGAAAAATTGCCTTCCACGAAATTGGTTCCTAGTGCCAAAAAGGTTGAGGACCACTGCTTTAAGCCATGTAAGAGCCCAGTTTACAGATGAGACTCTCAAGGCTGAGAAGTGATGGCCTCAGGGTCCCAGAAGTGCTAAATAGAAGAGACAGGGTCCAAGCCTTTGCTGCCTCAGCTGTGTCTGACTGACACATCCATATGCCTCTTGAGATCTGAACTTGCACTGACCCTCACCAGCTAAGGGACCCTGTCAAAGGAGGCAACTAAATCACTTTGTCTCACTTTGCACATTAGTTCAAAGAAGCCCCTGATAAAACCTAGTGGGCTATTTGGGGAGTTGGATGAGGTACAGTGCGTTAAAACATACTGAGTCTTGGTTAAACATTCTGGTTGCTTCCCAGGTGACACATGTCCATCTGCAGAGAGCAGGCTCTGTTCCCCGATGCTCTGCAGCTGGACCCAGTCTGATAAGGCTCCTCTACTCCTTCGCTTCTCAAAGCGAGGCCTGCAGACCACCTAGGAGCATGCCAGAAATGCAGAATCTCGGACCCCACCCCAGACCTACTGATCCAGGATCTGCTGGCCAACAGGATCTCCGGTGACTTGGTGGGGATTTGAATGCTCTGTTTGAACCCACACCTTGCTGAAATTCTGATGGTAATGCTGTCAGCCTCAGCCAGTGTCACGGACTGGAGCATCTCCACAATGTCACCACACTGGCCAAATGGACTTCTGTCTGGGCTTCCTCTCTTGAATCCTTTCCAAAAAGGGTACCCCAGTCTGTCTCCCAAGACTATGTGGTTGGGCTCTGATGCCTTCCTGAGGGCTTGTGAGTCTCCTCTCCTAAGAATTTGCCCCTTTACACCTCTCCTGATCTCTTCCACACCTGCTTTGGTGTGGTTCCTGACACTTAAATGACAACACACTCCTGGCATTGAGTATTACACTTCATCATGCCAAGGTGAGACAGGCCCCCCGGACACTGGTAGAGATGAGCTGATGCTGTCTTCCTATTTCTTGACCTAGAGGGCTTATCCTCACCCTGGCTCATATTCCTGATATTCCAGTAGCCTCATGCCTGGGATGTGACACTCAGGAATTCCTCATGGGCAACGCAAAGGATATATGCCTTCACCTTAGGGTGGGCTGCCTCATCCATGAGGATCTGGAAGGTGCCTCACAGAGCCCCAGCTTCCAGCACAAGGCCCAGCAAACAGTACACCCTCAATCATGCCCTGATGATTAACCAACCAACCTCCAGAATCTATGAATCCCAAAGCTGCATTTCTGACTGCAGGCCTGCCATCCTTTACCTCCTCCATCTCTCTCAAGCATGTAAGAAAGAAAGGAGACTTCCTTGGCAGTCCAGTGCTTAAGACTCCCATGCTTCCAGTGCAGAGGGCATGGGTTTGATCCCTGGTCAGAGAAGATCTCACATGCCGCATGGTGCAGCCAAAAAAATAAATAAATAAAAAATAAACTAGGAGACTTCCCTGGTGGTCCAGTGGTTGGGACTCTGCCTTCCAAAGCAGGGGACATGGGTTCAATTCCTGGTTGGGGAACTAGGATTTCTACATGCTGCAGAGTAACTAAGCCTGAGTGCTGCAACTATTGCGCCCATGTGCCGCAACTAAGACCTGACATGGCTAAATAAATAAGCATTAAAAATAATTAATTGATGTCTTCAAATCATGGTGCTGGAGAAGACTCTTGAGAGCCCCTTGGACTGCAAGGAGATCAAACCAGTCCAACCTAAAGGAAATCATTAGAAGGAATATTTGTTGGATGGACTGATGCTGAAGCTGAAGCTCCAATACTTTGGCCACCTGATGTGAAGAACTGACTCTTTGGAAAAGACCCTGATGCTGGGAAAGACTGAAGGCAGGAGGAGACGGGGACGACAGAAGATGAGATGGTTGGATGGCATCACTGACTCAGCGGACATGATTTTGACCAAACTGAGGGAGAGAGTGAAGGACAGGGAAGCCTGGCATGCTGCAGTCCATGGGGTCACAGAGTCGGACATGACTTAGTGACTAACACTTTCACTTTCACGAGGTCCACGGACTGTAGCCCGCCAGGCTCCTCTGTCCATGGGGATTTTTCAGGCAAGAATATTGGAGTGGGTTGCCATTCCTTCTCCAGGGGATCTTCCCAACCCAGGGATGGAACCTGGGTCTTGGACTGTAGCCCGCCAGGCTCCTCTGTCCATGGGGATTTTTCAGGCAAGAATATTGGAGTGGGTTGCCATTCCTTCTCCAGGGGATCTTCCCAACCCAGGGATGGAACCTGGGTCTCCTGCACTGCAGGCAGACTCTTTTTAATTAATTTATTTATTGTAATTGAAGGCTAAATTACTTTACAATATTGTGGTGGTTTTTGGCATCCATCAACATGAATCAGCCACGGGTGTACACGTGTCCCAGATTCTTTACCATCTGAGCCGCCAGAGAAGCCTGGTGCATGCCTCATGGTGTGGCCAAAAAAGCAAATAAAGTAAATAAATTAAAAATAAATTAAAAAAAAAAATGAATGGCCTGAGCAGTGAGTTAGCACTACAGCCAAGTGAAGCCAGAAAACACTTCACCCTATGAACTTGACCTTATCCCTGCCCTGATATCTGGTATTTCAGCTTCCCAGGGACTCAGCAGTGGCAAATGACACCAGGTCCAAGCAGCCCCAGCCAGGCTGAGCCCACACTGTTTGCCGACCTCCTAAAATCAGTCAGATGTTCCGGCGCAGATGCCAGCCGGTTTTCTCATCTCTCTCCCCACACCTATGATTCATCCTCCTCCTCCCCTCTTCTATCACAAACACACATCTGTTCCGACTTAGGATAACTAAAGGAAAATTAAATGAATCTGTTTCGTGTGCCTCCAAGGTTATTTATAGAAGACTTTAATACAGGCTGATACAAAAAGAAAGAAAGAAAGAGAGAAATAAAAATAAGTTATCTCCTTGGGAAGCCAAGCAAAGTTCAAGGAAGAGAAAAATAAGTCATGTCCTTCGGGCTGATGAAGCTGTACGCGTCTTTGGCTTATCACAGCCTTTCTTCCAGGTCCTGGGAAAATCAATGAGGCCTGTTGGATTTGGAGGGATCAATATTAAAAAGATGCTCTTTGCAATGCAGAACATGTGCGCGGTGTGTCTTTCCAGGGGCCGCGTGCTGATGGAACCGTCGTAATCCCGCCCTGGGAGGAGTGTAAATATTGACTGTGGGGATAAGGGCATCACAGGTCCTTCTCCGCGCTGTCCCTTCAACTCAGCACACTCTGTGCTGCCACAGTGGCCGGTGGCCCAGGCTTTGGGCCATTGATGAACTTCAGTTTTCTTTAGTCCCTTCTTGTGAGGACATCTTTCAGAAATCAGTCAGAGCTGAGGTTTTATCTTTTATTAGATTATAACCTATAAAAATGTTGAATGACTATGTGGTACGCCTGAAACGAGTACAATATTTTAAGTCAACTATAAATAAATACATTTAGGTGAAAATGCTATTAGTGACCAGCAGAGCCACAGGGACCTAGTATATTGTTTCCAAACAAGCACTTTCTGAAGTTCTATGTTAGTGAAAGAAAACACAGCATCACTGTTTTTTTTTTTTTTTTTTTTCTCATGGTGAGAGATACAAAACTAGCCAGAAATGGTGTGTGTGTGACATTAAAGAACATGAAGAGATGGTTCCTGGACATGAACAGGAAGAGAGGGTGCCTGGAACCCTACAAAGAGCCTTCATGTACAATACCGGACAATAAACAAGTATGTAAGTACCTCTTCTAGAAAGAGAGAAAGAAGGAGAAAGACAAAAATAAAGAGAAAAAAAGAAAGAGGTGGGGAGAAAGGAAGGGAGAAAAAAAAAGAAAAAGAGGTGAGAGAGAAAACTATAGGCTTCAGAGGAAATGACCAGAAGGGCTAGATCAACATTACTTTCATCTGGGCAAGTGGGTACCCTGTCCACCCCAGACACCTTTCACTCACTTCCCTCCCTCCCTGCATCCCCAGAACCATCCTCTGCTCACCAAACTTCCCTCCTGTCTGCTAGAACCAGTCCCCAGGTCCAGTTTCTCCACCTCTCCCCTACAGTCTTGGTTTAACCCATGTCTGCCACCTTCCACACAGTTGCCAGCAGATCCTTTATGAAGACAGGCATCTTACTCTGTTTCTCTAAAGCTTGAAATTGAACACTTTTTGCCAAAAGTGTTCATTAGGAATTCATTAGGAATCGATTTGATTTTACCTTTGTCGGGAGCTATCCCCAAACGCACTTCCCCGATACCATCACTTAACGTGTCTTGTGTTTTCACACCTCCACAAAGTTGCTTAGTAAACAACTAGTTGTTAATGTGCACTTCCAGTGCTTTCCCTCTGTTCTCATTTCCTGATTTTCTTCCGCAGGTATAAATGGTTTTTGGTTTTTTTCTGTAATCCCACAGGATCCCTCCACTTCAGTATTTAAATTATAATATTATCATAGTATTAATGTTATATTTCATATTTATCTGTTTACTTGTTTCACTGTCTTCCCCACTGGAATACAACCTCTCTCAGGAGAGTGATTTTGTCATGCTTATGGCTCTAACCCCAGCACCCCTAGGAGTATTTCCCAGCACATAATAATCACTTAAAATGTATTTGTTGAATGAATGAATATCTGAAAGTCTACCCCCCACCCAGGGGGGTGAGGGGATGGATTGTGAGTTCACTGAAGTCAGAATTTCTCATTCGTTTCGTATTCTGGGTCCAGGGTCTGGCACAGGGTAGGAATTCAAAACTAATGTTTGGCTGAATTGAACTGGCTTGAAAAGCAGCTTTGCAAGGAGAACTTACCAATGGGGTCCTCAGAACTGCTTCTCCATCTCTGTGTACAAAGCCAGATTAAAAGCTGAAAACTGAGACTGCCTTCCACACAAAGAGAAGGAAGTCTTCAGTGAGGCTCAAGGACAAAAGATCCCCAAGTCTCAACACCCCAAATTGGCAATTATGCTTCTCAGGCTTCACAATTCTATTTATGAACATAAATCCTCACCTTATCTCGAGGAAACATACTGCAATGTCAACTCGATTTTCAAAGACCTTTATAGTCGCCACAACTTTGATATATACATTTTATTGTGGCACCATTTGCACTGCTAAAGCTAAGGTTGAGTCAGCACTTCTAGAAGGAAATCCATGTTCTGGGGATTTATAACTCAGCCATAAACACTTAGCTTTGGCTCTGGTGATAAAGGAAACAAAATCTGCCCCGATGTGCGAAGATGTGTAAGTGAACCCAATGAGCTCAAGGAGAACCCAAGGATGTCCCTTTTCGGAACTCTAAGTTAAAGTCAATATCAAGGAGAAAATATCATTAATGAGGAATATAAGCTTCTTCCACTTCTAAAGAAGCAGAATCCAGTACATATATGTGCTCAATTATGCAGACATCCTAACTCCTAATTAGTTATAGGCCTTTCACCCCACACCCAGGTGGTCACCATATCCTAGTGGGTCTACCTGTGAATGAGCCAGAAATCTTGCTGGCATGAAGCCTGAGTTTGAGCCCCAAAGTATGTACTTCCTTTTTTTCTTTCTTTTTTTTTTTTTGGTTGAGTGGCATGGGGGAATCTTACTTCCCTGACCAGGGATCGAACCAGTGCCCCCTGCAGTAGAAGCACAGAGTCTTAACCACTGGACCACCTGGGAAGTCCTGAGTGCATTTCTAACAAGATCCCAGGTCTTGTAGATGCTGCTGCCCCAAGGACCAGCCTTAGTAAAGACCAGTATTAGACAGCCCCCAGTATGTCCTTGGGCTTCGCAGGTGGCGCTAGGGGTAAAGAACCCACTTGTCAATGCAGGAGACCTTAAGAGATGCGAGTACGATCCCTGGGTTGGGAAGATATCCTGGAGGAGGGCATGACAACCCACTCTAGTATTCTTGCCCAGAGAATCCCATGGACAGAGGAGCCCCACAGGCAGGCTTACATTCCATGAGGTCACAAAGAATCGGACACGACTGAAGTTTCTTAACAATATGTCCCCACCTTTGCACCACCCCCTTCCTTAATGCAGACCCTTCTCATTTCACACCTGGTCCATTTAACACCTGTCGCTCTATCTTCTTTTCTGCAGCCCCATCTACCTTTATTTTATTTCATCCTTCCTTATGCCACCAAGGAAGTTTTAGAGGAAAAACCAAAATCATATCACTTTCCAGCTTAAAACATTTTATCATTCCACATTACCTTCCCTACATTATTAGGCCAGAATTTCTTAGCCATCCCCAGCCATGCTCCCTATCTCCCCCACAGAGAGGGTGATTCATTCTTTTCCTGGTCCTACCACTTCCCACACTCTGCCATTAAATCTGTCAGAGTTTCTAATTATTGACCCATGTGTCTGTCAACCTCGACTGACTGTACGTCTCAAAAGGCAGGAAGCACATTTTACTCAGCTCAGGGTCTGCCAGTCAATAGGAGTTCAATATGTATTGGATGACAGGAGGAATTAATAAATTAGGGGGTTTATAATAAGAGCTATCATTTATTGAGCACTGCCTGTTTACCAGGCACTGTGCAATAGGCTTAACATTTATTAAGTCATGGGCTTCCCTGGTGGCTCAGTGGTAAAGAATCCACCTGCCAATGTAGGAGATGCAGGTTTGATTCCTGAGTCAGGAAGATCCCCTGGAGGAGGGCATGGCAACCCACTCCAGTATTCTTGCCTGGGAAATCCCATGGACAGAGGAGCTACAGTCCATGGGGTCGCAAAGAGTTGGACACAACTTAGCAACTAAACAACAGCAACAAAAGCTTGGAACAACGCTAAGAGTTAAATACAGTGCAGCCTACACTATGCAGGAGAAAGGTGAGGCTCAGAGAAGCTACATAACTGTCCCAAAGATGCATAGCTACTAAGTGGCAAAATTGAACCCAATCTCAATTCGATTAAAATTACAAAGTTCTTTCCCTTAATTGCCAAGCTATCATCAAAGACTGATGGAATAGACAAGTGAAGACACGAATGAAGTCATGAATGACTTCTGTTATTCATTGTGTTTTCCTTGGGGATCTGTGAAGCCAAGCAACCTTCTTCTCTCCCACAAGTCAACGAAAGTACCCTGCTTGGATGGCCAAGTGCTTATATGTAAGAACAAAAAAAGGTAACTTGTGCCTCTGGTTTACCGCTCTGACCTCTGGCAGCTCAAAATAAGATTTGATTTTTAAAAATCAAACGCCTTTACCTGTTATTTCAGCTCCTTGACACCGAGATGAAGAACATGAAGATGCTTGACTGATATTCTGGACCCAAGGATATTAAGAGAAGTGAATGCTTTACCTACACATATCACTAAGGTGTGAGAGGTCAGAAATACCATACATCATTCACTCACTCATCCATCCATCCATCCATTCATTCATCCATCCATCCATCCATCCTTTCACCCACTCATCTTTCCATTCATTTCATTTTATTCACTTATCTATTCTTTGATCCATCTTGATGTTGATTTTTTCATTCACTCAATATTGATCAAATTTTAGTGTGTTTTTAGAACTGTTTAAGTCTGAATATATGGTAGGGCTGGAAGGGAATTTTCCAACAAAATTTCCAACAAAATTACCTCTCAACTGATACTTGAAAGATACATAAAAATGATTCAGGCAAACAGGTGTAAGGATTAGAGTGTGTCACACAATGGATAAGGAAGGGATGAAGGTAGTTCTTGACATAAGTAACAACATGTGTGCAAGCTGTGCATGGTGGGTGGGGGGAGTCTGGCATGGAAGGAGGTCTGGGATAGCTAAACAGAAATTAGAGTGCAGAGCACCAGGAGGAAGGGAGAACGAGGAGATACGGAGATATGGGGGCAAGAGGGCTCGGTCCTCCTTTTTGCTTCTAGTAATTAGAGGATGTCAGTAGCTCTGTGGATCTCAGGTGACCTGTGAAAGAACTATGTGAAGTTGAAGGGATTTGATAAAACCATATTCATATGTGCATCCATAACCTTTGTTGTTTTTGTTGTTTAGTCGTTGAGTCGTGCCCAACTCTTTCACAACCCCATGGACTATAGCGGGCCAGGCTCCTCTGTCCGTAGAATTCTCCAGGCAAGAATACTGGAGTGGATTGCCATTCCCTTTTCCAGGGAATCTTCCTGACCCAGGGACCAAACCTGTGTCTTCTGCATTGGCAGTTGGGTTCTTTACCATTGAGCCACCAGGGAAGCTCATCCATACCCTTACAGATTAACAATTAAATGAAGAATCAGATGTGCATACAACACTCATATATAGAAGTACAAATACACACCTATACACATGCATATCTGTATCAATGTTTGTCTATGTGTCTACCAAGCATTTTTGTCTTTTTGTAAAGCAACTTCAGTTTTGACCCTAAGCCTTTATTATATATACAGAGTATAGCTGGGGAGGGTGGGATATCCCAGGTTCTTCCTGATGCCTTTCCCTGACCTAGAGGTTCAAAGCCACAGTGCTGGAAGTTTGAGCATAAGATGCTGATGACGCCAGGGATCTATCCAACCAGTGTGGCCGTTTCAGCACTGCCCTGCTGCCTCAGAGGTTCTCTGCTACTTCTGCAGCATACTCAGCACCTGAAATATTTTTAAAGCTGCCCGGGACCTCAGTTGCCTAGAAGTTCCATATCGACATTTTCTTGTGGAGTCTTATGGTCTCGCCTGCATGCATCCAGGAGGTGTGGTGCCTCTTTTTGGCACCCAGAGATCTCTCTCTCTCTCACTGCTTGGCACTTATTCTCCACCTAGATGGGCTGAAGGGAGTGACTCTCTTTCTGGGATGGTATGGAGGAGGCCCACTCTCTCCCCTTAATGCCACTTCATATCCCAAATCCCTGCTTCAGCTTCTGAACACAAAAGCCACAAAGAGAGTGTGGAGCAGGCAACACTGGTTTTCTTCCTATCAGATTCCCTCCCCTTTTAAGCAATGAGTACTGAGCTGAGTAGCTCATTTACTGGGGCAGGACCGAGAGAGAGAAGAAAGAAAAGGCAGGAGACTTGCAGGAAAAAAAGAAACATAACTGAAAACCATATTACCATAAGCAAGTGCTGTGGAGATGAATATAGATCAAGCCACAGGGATAGAACCAGTAGATAGTAGACATATGCATAAGATAAGATAAAAACAATGTTAATATGCTTGTATTTCCCATCTTCTAATCCCTGCAGGCTAAACTCATTTTTCCCATTTTCCCAGATTCTAAGGAAGCTCCTCCCTGACAGTTTGAGAGGGAGTTTTGTAATGCAAAAAATGAGCAGCAGGAGGCAGAGGACAAGAAAAGGCTGAGGGCAGCAAGGGCAGAAGAATATTGCTAGCTGGTTTAGCAAGAGAGGTGCTGAATCAGCTCTTCTGTGTGAGACTAGGAAATAGAAGGGGAAGGAAATGAATGGAAGGGAAAGGAAAGGAAAGCATGCTGCTGAGCATTTCCTACCACACCTTGGAGCTGGAGGTGGGATACTGCGCTGCCAGCTCCCATGGGGTTGGTTAAGTTTCTGCAGATGCTAAGAGCTGCACTCAGATGACTGTCTATGGCCCTGGGACCTCATGGAGCCACAGTGAACATCCGAGGGTAGAAACTGAGAAATGTGACTGAAACAGGAGAAAATGGTGCAGGGCACAGTCTTTAAAAGAATGACATAGCCATAGGACATGACAAAAACTGGTTAGCACCAACTAACTAGCACCAACTAGGTCCAAGATAGCATAATATTTGACTTGCAGTGGACCCTGGACCTCATCACATGTTCACTGTAACTTATCAGCTAATTGATCACACTCAAAGGCACCATGACAATTCTGAGCAGACCATCAAAGACCAAAAAGTGGGCGGTGGCCCAGTTCCTGGAAACACCCACCCTAAAGCCTCTGCCTGCAATGCGGGAGACCCAGGTTCGATCCCTGGGTCAGGAAGATCCCTGGAGAAGGAAATGGCAACCCACTTCAGTATCCTTGCCTGGAGAATCCCACGGATGGAGGAGCCTGGCAGGCTACAGCTCATGGGGGTTGCAAAGAGTCGGACACGACTGAGCGATTTCACTTTCTCCGAAATAGCTGGAATAATCCTCACACTCATTAGCCTATGAAATAACTCAGTCCATAAAAACCAACCACCCCATATTTCAAGGCCACTCTCAACCCTTCTGAAATGGCCCACACTGTCTGCAGAGTGTTTCCCTCTGAACAAATCCACTTCTTACCTATTACTTTGTCTCTCTGAATTCTTTCTATGATGAGTCATCAAGAACTTGAGCTTCATTAAGTCTTGAAACCAGTGTGTGATATTAGTTAAAAGACCCATGGGTTCAAGTTCCAATCTGAGTTACAGGAGTTCCTGTTCAGGGACAGAGATGAACTTCAACTCAGGTTTTTCATCAGGAGCCAGAAGGGAAGGAGGGAAAGTAACTACTCGCCATGGAAGAATGAATGCATATGGGCTCAAAGAAGCAAAGATACTCTCCTAACACCACAGAGGCACACACCCAGCTCATTCACTAAAGGGATGAACCTTGGGGTCCCTGTACTGTCTTCTAAGAATGGATCAGATTTCAACAGTAGGGTATCATAAGGTCCTCCCAGATGGCCCAGTGGTGAAGAACCTGCTTGCTAAGCAGAAAATGCAGGTTCGATCCCTGGGTCAAAAAGATCCCCTGGAAAAGGAAATGGCAACCCACTCCAGTATTCTTACCTGGAGAATCCCATGGACAGAGGAGCCTAGCAGGCTACAGTCCATGGGGTTGCAAAAAAGTCAGACATGACTTAGTGACTAAACAACAACAAGAAGCAGGTGTCATTCAGGTAATAGAGTAGGCAGAACAGAACATCCAGAGTTCACAGACTGCATCTCCAGTCTTCCTAAATCTGCCCTTCCTCTGGTAAGAGCTACATCCCAGTGTTGCTATGTTATGTTAGTCCACACACCTAACTCACTTGGCACATAAGAGGATCTGAATCCACCCTATCTGTCTCCCGTTATGGACCCCCTAGAAGCTCAAGAATATACATTTTCATGAGTTTGAATAAATGAAGTTGGAAAAAATAAAAACAAAATGCAGAAAAAAACAACAGAGCCTCATCTTTTAAATCTTAATATAAACTCTAATAAAGTTGTGAAGTGAAATTGGCATAGAAACCAATTTCTGCAAATCTTCCTGCTGATAAGTTATTCATTCATTTATTCACTCATTTCACTTTGATCAACCACCAGAATTATACCATAGGGTGAAGGATGCTGGCTCTGGAGCCAAACAAACACAGAATTTGAATAACTATCAGCTGTTTTCATTGATAATAAAAGTAATAAACACTACCATGCTCCAAGCCCTATGTGAGTGAGGGGATTATAAAGATAAACACTCTGTATCTATCTCAGAATTGCTCAACATCCAGCCAGGGATGGAGATCAGTAAAGAAACTCTGTTAGAAATGTTTTCAACTATATGTAATAGAACTTATAGTTAATTGTGGCTAAAACCATGAGGACATTCCTATTTATTTAACAAGAAGATTAAAAGTAGGTGGCCCCATGGTTGGTCTGGTAGCACTGTGATCTCCCAATTTGATGTGTATTTTTGCACTCCTGGCTTATTATTCCTATGCATATTTCTGTGTGATCATCACAAGGCTGCCCTCAAAGGAGGTACCATGTTTGCCTACAAAACAGAAGAAAGAGGAAGAGAGCTTTCAGGTGGAACCTTCTCCCAGGCTTGCTTTAACCATCAAGAAGCAAAACATCTTTCCAGAAGGCATGCAACACACTTGTCCTAAGATCTCATTAGACAGAACTGGGTCACAGGTCTTTCCCCTGTAGGTTCAGGGGAGGCTGAAAAGCTTGAGCTTTTCAGTTTCTAGAAGATGAGGTGAGGATGTCTGTTGGGTTGGCCAACTAACAATGTGCCTCTCTCAGAAACTCCCAGCATGCCAGGACCACTGAAATGAAGGGGGCACATTTAAACTAGGAATAGAGGAGAGATGGACAGATTCTCCTTTGAGATTTGGGAAATACCTTAGAGAGGAGGCAATGCTGGAGAAACACCCGGAGGAAATGTGTGGTGATGGGCCAGCTGGAGTTGAAGGGCTTCCTGGGACAGAGAACAGTGATGCAAAGGCAGAGATGAGAAAGAGTAAGAAATTTAAAAATTGTGCGACTGGAGTTGCTAGAGGGAAACACTATGCTGGGAGTGGAAAGACTGACACAGCCCAATAGAACAGGGTCCCACTGAGCCTGAGCTTGTCACACAGGACTTTTCAAAATGAGGGACCGCTTTAGGAGACTAGGAGATGATTTTAGGAGAGGAATACACTGACGAGCACTGAGTCTTATAAGAAGGATATTCCCCTCGTTGACATCGTGTTTTCACATCCGGGAGAAAGTCTTGGTTTGGGGTCGCTGTATCTTTAACATCTAACTCTTGTTCACATCCCTCTGTAACACACAGAACACAAGCCTCAGGCAGGGAATCTTGTCAACAGTCCCCAGTTAGGATCTAACAACTCTGTCCAGTTTTGTTTGCATGATATTTATTCTCTCGGTTACCTTCTCTGGTTGGCAACTGACACTGCATTTGAATGACACCATGCATTTCTTTAATTTCGATCTATGCAAATTTGCTTTCAAAAGGGAGTTAATTTAGAGAAAAACCTTGAGTAACCCATGGCACGGGTTCTGTACCATAGGACAGATTCATGATTACTATCCACAGGGATATTTTTCTATTGGAAAACCATGAAGATGGTGGGCAAGATGGGGAAGTTTGAAAAATCTCACCCCAGCTCCCAGGGAGCCACGCATATTAGTGCAGAAAGGGATGATCAGATCTGTTTTACAAAGACTTGCCGTGATGAGTATACGAGTTCATACATGCAAATAGCTTAGAATTGTGCCTGGCACATAAATATTAATTATTGGAGTCCTACCAGGACTACTAATATCATCATCAGCTGAGAGGCAAAATGTGTTCAAGGATGGATGACTGGACATAGAAAATGAATCAAGAGGTTATTAGTTTGATAGAAACTAAACAAAATCTGGGGTTCCCCAGGTGGCTCAGTGATAAAGAACCCACCTGCCAAAGCAGGAGACACCAGTTAGATCCCTGGGTCAGGAAGATCCCCTGTAGGAGGAAATGGGAACCCACTCCAGTATTCTTGCTTGGGAAATCCTATGGACGGTGGAGCCTGGTGGGCTACAGTCCATGGGGTCGCAAAAGAGATACGACCTAGCGACTTAACAACAAAAACAAAATCTGGGGACCATGGGGATGATGAGAGAGGCTGGAGATGTTTAGGAAGAAGAATCGGCAGTTCTTGGTGTGACAGAAGTCAGGGTGAATGTCCCCTTTCTCTCTGCTGAGGCTGGAGGCTGCCTGAGACCCAGGCTCACTGCGACACACTACCTGGTCTCCCTGCAGACTGACTCAGATAAACACCAGGCACAAAAGATGAAACTCCCCGAGCACATTCTGTCTCCAATGTGGTGCCTCGTCATTTTCAGAGTTATCAGCTGTCACACATAGCGAGAGTTCTGCTGAAATGAGAAAGCAGGGAGCAAAAGGGAAAGAACCTGAACATAAACCAAAAAAAGATCCAAAATCTTGGTCTGAAGAACATATCATTGGCCATGGAGTCCCATTAACAAGACAGCCTCTCCAGGAACACACCTCATATCTTCCCCAGGCAGGAGGAAGAGGGAGGGAAGAAGCCTGGGCTTCCCTGGTGGCTCAGTGGTAAAGAATCTGCCTGCAATGCAGGAGAGTCAGGAGAAGCAGGTTTTATCCCTGGGTCGGGACGATCCCCTGGAGGAGGACATGGCAACCCGTTCAAGTATTCCTGTCTGGGAAATCCCATGGACAGAGAAGCCTGGCAGGCTACTGTCCATGGGATTGCAGAGTCAGACATGACTGAGCAAACACACACAGGCACACCTCTCCAGCAATCCGCTCCCACCCACCCCCACCCACCAACACCACAATCCCCATCTAATTCAGTCCTCATCAGAGTCCTGCAAAGAATACAGAGCACAGAGGAATTACATAGATTGCCAGCATAACTGCTGTCACACAACCACCAAAAGGTGACTCTGGGATATGAATCACGTTTGACCAGCCTATGTTTTTCCCAAACTGTATCTATGGGCCAATATTTAAGGAAACCCAAAGAGTGAGCTCAAAATTCTCAAGTGAGGCTTCAACAGTATGTGAACTGGGAACTTCCAGATGTTCAAGCTGGATTTAGAAAATGTAGAGGAAACAGAGATCAAATTGCCAATATCCACTGGATCATAGAAAAAGCAAGAGCTCCAGAAAAACATCTACTTCTGTTTTATTGACCATGCCAAAGCCTTTGACTGTGTGGACCACAACAAACTGTGGAAAATTCTTAAAGAGATGGGAATACCAGATCACCTTACCTGCCTCCTGAGAAGTCTGTATGCAGGTTAAGAAGCAACCGTTAGAACCAGACATGGAACAATGGACTGGTTCCAAATTGAGAAAAGAGTACATCACTGTACTCCTTTCAGTATATTGTCTGTATATTGTCACCCTGCTTATTTAACTTATATGCAGAGTATATCATGTGAAATGCCAGGCTGGATGAAGCACAAACTAGAATCAAGACTGCCAGGAGAAATATCAATAGTCTCAAATATACAGTTGACACAGCCCTTATGGCAGAAAGCAAAGAGGAACTAAAGATACTTTTGACGAAAGTGAAAGAGGAGAGTGAAAAAGCTGGCTTAAAACTCAACATTCAAAAACTAAGATCATGACATCCAGTCCCATCACTTCATGGGAAATAGATGGGGAAACAGTGAGAGATTTTATTTTCTTGCAGTCCCAAAATCACTGCAGATGGTGACTGCAGCCATGAAATTAAAAGACGCTTGCTCCTTGGAAGAAAAGCTAGGAGAAACCTAGACAGCATATTAAAAAGCAGAAACATTACTTTGCCAACAAAGGTCCATCGAGTTAAAGCTATGGTTTTTCCAGTAGTCATGTATGGATGTGAGAGTTGGACCATAAAGAAAACTGAGCACCAAAGAATTGATGCTTCTGAACTGTGGAGTTGGAGAAGACTCTTGAGAGTCCCTTGGACTGCAAGAAGATCAAACCAATCAATCCTAAAGGAAATCAGTCCTGAATATTCATTGGAAGGTCTGATACTAAAGCTGAAGCTCCAACACTTTGGCCACATGATGAAAGAACTGACTCACTGGAAAAGACCCTGATGCTGGGAAAGACTGAAGGCAGGATCAGAGAGGACGACAGAGGATGAGATGGTTGGATGGCATCACTGACTTGATGGACATGAGTTTGAGCAAGCTCTGGGAGTTGGTGATGGACAGAGAAGTCTGGCATGCTGCAGTCCATGGGGTTGCAAAGAATTGGACATGAAACTGAGCAACTGAACTGAACTGAAAGAGTGAGCAAAATGAGGGTGTGAAGGCTAATAGAAGCCTGGAGCACTACTTTTAACTTGACTATGTTGACTCACCCAGGACTCTTCTCACTTCACTTCTCTCTAACCTAGTCTCAGCGTCTTTTAATATTTACATAGATAGCTGGGTGGCAGATTGAATAAGCCAAAGGGCCCTGGAATCAGATGACACTAGCTTCAATCCCAGGAGAATCTTTAAGCAGGGACTGAGATTCTGTCGGCCAGGGGTGGGGCTAAGAGGAATGGTGGGGAGGAGACAGGGGTGGGGGTTGAGCCTAGCCCATCACTTCCTATTCCCTGAAATGAGTCACTGCGTCACTCCCCAGGGCTGTTGATGTTATATCTACTCCATCTCCCTTCCTTCCCTTTCCCTTTATCTCAGCCATTGCTATGGATGGAATGTTTGCCTGCATGCAGACACTTCAGTCATGTCTAACTCCGGGCAACCCTATGGACTGTAGCCCTCCAGGCTCCTCTGTCCATGGAATTCTCCAGGAAAGAATGCTGGAGTGGGTTGCCATGCCCTCCTCCAGGGGATCTTCCCAAACTAGGGATTGAATCCTTGTCTCTTGTATTTCCTGCATTGGCAGACAGGTTCTTTACCATTAGCACCACCTGGGGAGCCCAATGGAATGTTTGTATCCCTCCAAATTCATATGTTAAATCCTCATCCCCAGTGTGATGGTGTTTGGAGGTGGGATGTTTGGCAGGTGATTAGGCTGAGGGTGGGGCCCTCATGAATAGCATTAGTGCCTTTACAAGCAGAGAAGCACCAGAGATGATCTCTCTCTCTGTCTCTCCCTCTTTCTGTCTTAAGAGGAGGCAGCAAGAAGGTGGTTGTGAGCAAACCAAAAAGAGAGTTCTCACTAGACGTTGAATCAGCCAGCACCTTGATCTTGGACTCCTCAGCCTCCAGAGCTGTGAGAAATAAATTTCTGTTGCTTAAGCCACCCTGTCTATGATAGCCTGTTTGTAGCAGCCTGAACTGACTAAAATAGCCACCATCTCAGCTGTGGTTTTCATCCTGCTCTAGTCCACTACTAGCTCATCAGTCTCCTGTCACTGGTCCCTTGACCACCCTAGTCTCTGCCCATGCTCTACAAATTCATCAGAATGATCTTTCTAAAACACAACTCGATCATGTCACTGCCCATGATTGAAGCTCTCAATCATTCCCTACTGCCCTCATATACCATGTCCAAACCTAAATTATCTGATCCTTGTCTAACAGCCAAGCTTAATATCTGGCCACTGCCCAACTATTCTTTCTCCCAGTCATATTTGAACCCATATCACCCTGTTCCCTCAGGTCCTGCTGACTTTCTTTGTATACAATGTCCCCACTGCCCAGCACACACACACACACACACACACACACACACGTGCCCTGCCTCCTTCAATTCCAATCTCCAAATTCCTCCTCTAATCCCACTTCCTTGCCATCACTGATTATCTTCTCTGTCTCCCATCTAGAGTCCAGGAGATTCATTTGCTCCTTCCTACAGCCCTACTGTCCAGTACCTGGCAGGCAGTAGGTACTCAACAGATGCTCACTGAATAGATGTATGACTATGAAACACAATGAAAGCCACACCAGAGGAAAACAAGATGATATGGGAGAAGCATTTCTACAACTCTGCTCCTGTTAAAAAAAAAAAAGAGGCCCATCCATGACAGGACATCACAAATGTTACAAAGAACCCAAAGACCCCCAGGAACATGTCCTCCTAGGAACTCCCATTCTGCTTTTTTTAAATTACTTTATTTTAATTGGAGGGTAATTACTTTACAACATTGTGATGGCTTTTGCCATACACCAGCACGAATCGTCCACAGGTCCACACGTGTCCCCCCCCATCCTAAACCCCCCTCGCCAACCCCATCCCTCCAGGCCGTCACAGAGCACCGGCCCGGGGTGCCCTGCTCCATGCATCCAACTCACACTGGTCAAGTCGCTTTTTGTTCAACTGGTCTCCCCCATATTGATATTTATTGACTAGTGACTTCTTTGTTTAGAGCTGGAACAACTTCATTTGCATATTTTACTGTTTTATTTCAGCCTAAATCAGGGCTCAAGTAAGAAATGACTCCTATGAAACTAGGAGTCCCCTCTCCATTAGGACATTCTCGAGGCTGGTGCCTCGAGAGCTCAGGGTTGCCCTGAGTTCATCTGAGAGGCCCCAAGAAAAAGCTGTAAAAGTTTCCTAGCACCCTTTCACAGGTGCTTGGTAGTTGTTTAATGAGCAGATTGTTAATAAGCTAATGGGAGAACATACAAATTGACTTAGCTGCTGTGACGCTTGACTTAAGTACAGTAATTGGAAAGTATTTTGCCAAAAAAAGTCTCGAGGCATCAACCCAAGAATGTCCATCCTTGCCAGTATATTCCCTACAGAGAACCTGATGACATCTCAAGGAAAGCATCCAGAATGGTAAAGAAACTGTGACCTAGGTAGAGAAAGGAATGAACTGTGGTTATTTAGGGCAGAAAAATAAATATTTGAGATGTTGCTATTCCCTTCAAAAGGGCTACATGGAATGGAATTTGGGCTCACCTGACAGGCTTCAGAAGGTAGAACAAGAACTCATGCAGGTGAAAACTGCCCTAGTTTAAAGCCTGGAAGAAATGCCTTGCCATTCAAACAAATCCCTAGTGGCTACTCTGGTGAGTGATGGCGAGATACTCCCTGGATATCACTGAATTTGCTCAGAGATGGGATGTCTCCACCTCAGGAATTTTATGAGGGGCACAGAGGATGTCTACCACTTTTGCCTACCAAATATTCATCACCCCATTTGTTAAGTGTACCCACAATTTTCATTTAGGGAATTACCCTTTCATTCTCAGTGGCCAGGGCTCCAGGAGTAGGTATGGGATAATTCAAAAGACAACATCATCATGGCCACAGTGATTGGCCAATGAATTTGCATGTTACCCAAGGCTGACCAATGAGATCCCTCCCTGGGACTTTGTCTGGAGGGTTTGCTAACTGGGAAGGATGTCAGCCTGAACCTGAGAATGTCCATCTTTGCCACTACATTCCCTACAAAGCAGAAACAGTGAGCTTTGAAAAAGTTGAATACGAACAAATATTTCCCCTACTTTAAAATCACCAATGGCTTCTCCTTACACTTAAAACTTGAACTCCTTCTCATGGCCACAATCCCTGAACCACCTGCCTCTCTCACTTGTGCTCACGTGACTTTTCCCTTTGGTCACTAAGTCCCAGCCATAATAGCATCCTTTTACCTCTTCAAACACAGCATGGTCATCTCTGCCTCAAAGTCTTTGCCAGTGCTGTTCCTTCTGCCTACAACACTCTTCCCTGCATCAGAACATAGTGGGCTCCCTCTCACTGCACATGAGCCTTCTTACAGGTCACCAGCTCAGAGAGATGCTCTGTGATCATTCTCTGCACTCTCATTCTCTGTCTCTGTATCCAGCTTTATGGCCTCCATTATACCATTCACTGCAATTATACACACATTTTCATTTGTCGACCATAAGTCCCCTGCATACAAACTTTTAAGTTGGGAACTTTCAAAGACGTGAACGTAAGTTTGCATGTCCAATACGTTCAGTTAGTTCTATTTGAGGAGGCATCATTAATTTTTGAGGCCCAGGACTCAAAGGTAGAATAGAACACAAAGGTTGCAGAAGCTATTCAGAATGCAAACTAGTGTGGCCATGTCATCTGTAATGAGAAAAAAAGAGCTACTATCCAGACATCATTGGATCATTTTTTTTTCAAGAGGGTAGATAGAATTGAATCCAGCAAGGAACCAGAACCTGTGCCATCAACATCAGGCGAGAGTGAAATCGCAGCTTGCCCTCCGTCTCCTATTGCTGACGATCTTTCCGCTCCACCATCTCCCACCTCCTCTCCCTCCTCCAGTCAGCAACTCTTCCTGCTTGTTCACTCGATGTCAGCCCCTGCATGTCAGTTGTATTGCACCATTACACTTTTCAAGGTGCTGCACTGTAAGATTTAAAATGTTTTCTTCATTATTTTGTGTGTTTGTTTTTCATGTATTACTTGTGTGAAAAGTATTATAAACCTATTACAGGACAGTACTACATGGCTGATTGTGTTAGTTGGGTACCTAGGCTAACTTTGTTGAATTTACGAACAAACTGGGCTTACGGACATGCTCTCAGAATGGGACTTGTGTGTATGTACGGAACTTACTGTATTTATTTATATCTTTCCCCCTATGGAGATAAAGTCCATGAGATCAAAGACTTTACCGTCTCATTCACTGCTGTACCCCCAACACCTAAAACATGCCTACTGCAAATGAACCACTAGTATTTGATGAATGAAAGAATGAATGGATTTAGTCCAACTGAGAATAAGGACAACATTTTTTAAAATAATAAAAAAGGAAAGTAACTTTGGAAAATAGACAAGATTCCTAACCATATCTTTGAACACATGGATCAAAGCAAGGTTATCTTTATCTGTACTTGTCAGTTAAGCAAGCAAGTAAATTGTTTTTTTAGCTTAAGCTGGCCTAAACTGGGTTTCTGTCACTTGCCACCAAAGAACTCTGACTTACATCCAGGGGGTACATATAGCTAGTGGTGGAAGCTGATCATCCAATCACTCTCTTCTGTTTCAACTCATATATTCCCAAAACAGATTCGGACAAGTTTTGAGCATGATAGTTTAGACCTGTTTCATCTGTCACCTGCTGATAATTTAACATGGCCTGGATCCATGCCTTCTACCTGGATGTAAGATGAGACACGGAGGGGCTTACACTGAGAAAGGAGAAAAGAAGTGTGGTGGGGCCAGACATTTATTAGATGTGGCAGAATCAGACCCTGTATTCTTTGCGTGTCTGGGGTCAATCTCACTCCTATAAGGGCCATTGGCCCCCAGATCCTGCCTCCCCTTAAAAGAGAAACCCCATCTCAGAAACCCCAGTTCATATCCAGAAGAGAAGCAGTTAATGAGCTCTAGTACCACACTGTATGTCAGCATTGGCACCCACTTCCTAACAGTCAGCCTGACACTTGTTTCTTGGTTTGAGTTTCTGAATGTTCCTGGCTGATTCCCTAAGCCTGAGTTTCTGCCTTGGAAGTCTTCTTAGTGATGATAATAATAGTAAACACTTGCCTTTAGTTTACTACGCTCTGTTCTGAGTACTTTTCTTGTTCTTAGTTCTTTTAACCTTCCCAACAATCCAATAAGATAGGTATTGTTAGCAGTCCTGTTTCTCGGGAGCAGGGAAAATTTAAATGACTTCCCCATCATCACACAGCCAGTAGGTGGTGGGATCAGGATATGAAGCCAGGCAGTCTGGCTCCAGAGCCTATGCTATTAATATTCACACTGCAATAATTTAGTTAGATTGTAAACACCTGTGGCAGATTAGATTCCAAAAGGATGACACTTTTCTGACATTGTCACTCTGACATCCCTCTCACAGCAGAGTGGGGCATGTGTTTCCTCCCCTTGAACCTAGAGTATGTGATACCATGTGACTTTGAGGCTTGATAATAAAAAACACCATGCATTTCTGCCTTGCTCTTAGTCTTAATCCCTAGTACCATGTTGGCTTTGGGAGCCTAAACTGCCCACATGGAGATACCACAGGGAGCTATCACTTGTAGTGTTCTGCCTGACATCCCAGCTCTGGGCCCAGGTGTATCAGCATCATCTCTAGACATGTAAGTGGAGATGCCTCCAGATGGTTCCTGCTATGAGTCACTGAGTTATTCCCATCCCTGAGTCTTCTGAAATGAGGACCCAGACATCAAGAAGCAGAGACAAGCCCACCAAATTCCTGACTCATAGGACATGTGAGCCTAATAAAATAGTCATTGGATGTCCCTAGGTTTTGTCATGATTTGTCACATAGCAATAGTATTCAGGACATCATCTGCAACCGAAACCTTGTATATACTGTCCCTAGAGCACCACCTCTGAACAGTATCTGGCTCAGTCCCTAATATCCAATGACAGGTTCATCATATTCTGCTATCCTGATATGTCACCCCATCATTCCTTGTTGGACTTCCGGAGTGCCAACAGCCACTCTCAATTACCTCTCTTGTCTCTAGCCAGATCTTCATGACACCAAGTGTTACCAGCTAGACTGAACTTACTCCTACTTCCTGACCCCTCCGAGCTTGTCCAGACATCTGTTTTCTGTCTCATTCCTCTCATTCAGGCCCATCCAGGTTCATGTGACTCAGTCATGGTTTAGAAATGAAAATAATCCAGTTTCTCCATCTGAGAGATGTAAAAATAGAGGCCCAGCAAAATAATGGGGACTGATCAAGATAGCAAAGTAGGAAGATGGGGAGCTCACCGCCTCGCATGAACAGATCAGATAAAATCTACAATGTGGAACAATTCTCACTGAAAACGAACTGTAAACTAGCAGAACGACTCCTCTATAACCAAGGCTACAAGAAAAATCCACACGGAATCCAGTAAGAAGGGAAGAGAAGCGATCAGGTCAGGGGAGGGCACTCCAAGGAAAAGGGAGATGATTGGGTACCTCCCTCCTGGGTCTAGTTGCGGGGAGATGGGGGCTCTGGGCTGGTGGAGGACCACTGGGGCTAACAGGAAGGCTGTGGGAAGCCTGGACTCTACCGTGAGAAGCGTGTGCACTCATCTGCCCCAAGCAGAGCCGAGAAGGCAAACTGAAACCTCACAACTGGTTGGCTCATTTCCCACAACTGCCTGGACCCATGCCCCAGCCAGAACCAAGGAAAACCTTCAGCCCCACAACTGTGCAACTCTGGATCTGGGATGACCAACCAGGAAAGAGACTCGACTACGGGACACAGAGGTGACCTGGTCCTGGGGCAGAGCCTGGCCGGGACATGGACTTACTCACACAGCACATCAGAAGCAGCCCAGTTCTCTGAGGGCAGCTGCTCCTCCATAGCTCACGCCCTGATACACATCGGGGGGCAAGGTGGGCCCCACCTGCCCTGCAGTGTGGCTCCACAACACCGTAGGAGAGGCAGAAGCTGTGGGGGCTGATTGGCTGTGAGGGGCAAAGAAAATTTGGACTCGGGGCTACATCTGAGCAGAGCAAGGGATGCAACGGAGTCAGCTCAGATCTCTGTGGTGACGCAAGCTGAGAGCTGGCATAGGTCTGCACCCCCAGCTTCCTTTGATGCTCCCTCTCTCTGGAACAAGGATCCCAGTGCTGGGAGAGGAGAAAATACACACTTAAGGGGAACAGAGTCACCTTGGGGGCAACCCTCAGATCTTGTGCTCCAGCAACTTGGGATAAGACCCCACCCTGATAAGGTGGTAACAGCCACTGAGCAGACGGGAGACCCGGTCTCACACCCAACTCCAGTACTAGCCTCTCCATCTCCAACCTCACCCCACCGGAAGTGAGAGCAGCCAGCAAACCCTGGGGAAAGACATGACTTGTGTCCACATCAAATCCAGCTTTCCCACCGAAAGCATTGGGAATACAGTATGTATGGGGACGCTTTCACACAAGAACACCCCCTCAAGACTGTACTAGGTAACTCTTTCACCTAAATTCACATGTGCTCAGTTGTGTCTGACTCTTTGTGACCCCATGGACTGTGGCCCGCCAGGCTCCTCTGTGAATGAAATTTTCTAGGCAAGAATACTGGAGCAGGTAGCCACTTCCTAATTAGAGTTAAGCAAAATGAAAAGGTAGCGGAATTGGTCTCAATTAAAAGAGCAAGAGAAAATTCCTGGAAAAGTAAATAATAAAACAGAAATAAATAATTTATAAAATAAAGAATTCAAAACATTCATAATAAGAATGTTACCTGAATGAGGGAAAAGAATAGATGAATAAAGTGATTTTTTTAACAAGGAACTAGAAAATATAAAAATGCCCCAAAAATGAAGAATTCAATAACCAAGATAAAAATAAAACACCAGAAGGACTGAATAGCAGACTAAGTGATACAGAAGAACACAAAAGTGATCTGGAAGATAGAATAATGGAAATCACCCAATCGGAATAGCAAAAAGAAAAACAAATTTTAAAAAATGAGAACAGTTTAAGAGATCTCTGGAATAATAACAAGCATGCCAACATTCACATTACAGGAGTCCCAGAAGGAGAAGAGAAGGGGATCAAAATGATTTGAGGAAATTAGGGCTGAAAAATTCCCAAACCTGAAGAAGGAAACAGATATTCAGGTACAGGAAGGACACAGAGTCACAAAAAGATGAAACCAAACAGACCCACATAAGACACATCATAATTAAAACAGCAGAAGACAGGAAATTCTAAAGACAGGAAGAGAAAAACAAAGAGTTTTTCTCTCTCCTCCTTCATATGCAAGGGAATCCCCTGAAATGCTATCCGCTGATATTTCTGTAGAAACTTTATAGTCCAGAAGGGAGTAGCATGATATATTTAAAGTGCTGAAAGGATAAAACCTGTAACTTAGGATACCTGGTCCAACAATAATATAGTTTAGAGTTGAAGAAGAGATAAAGAACTTCCTAGACAAGCAAAAACTAAAATAATTCAGCAATATTAAATCTATCCTAAAATAACTGTTAAAGGATTTTTTCTAAGTGGAAAAGAAGCAAAAATCCATAGGAAAGGAAAAATCCCACTAGGAGGGACAAATATGTAATAATCAACCATTTAAATAAGGCAATAGGAAGACTAAAATAAAAAAATTATAATAGCAATTATAAATGCAATAAACAGTTAAGGGATAACATGAAGATATAAAAAATAACATTAAAAAATTTGAAGGAGTAAAGATGTAGAGATTTTAGAATGTGTTTGAACTTAAACTGCTGTCAGTTTAAAATAAGATGATATAGGTCAACATACATGAACTCCAATGGTAACCACAAATCAATAAACTACAGCAGACAAAGAAAAGAAAAACAGACAAGCATACTACAAAAGAAAATAATCAAAATGCAAGGGAAGAAATGAAAAGAAGAAATGAACAGAGAAGAACTACAAAAATAACAGGAAAACAAGTAATAAAATGAGAGTAAGTACATACTTATCAATAACTATTTTAAATATCAATGGACTAAATGCTACAATCAAAAGACATAGAGTGGCAGATTGTATAAAATAATCCTAAAATCCATAACCACAAAAGACCCTGAATTGACAAAGCAATTTTAAGAAAAAAGAGCAAAGCTAGAGATATCATTCTCGCAGACTTCAGACTATATTACAAAGCTAAAGTAATCAAAATAGATAGTACTGACACAAAAACAGACATATAGACCAATGGAACAGAACAGAAAGATGATAAATAAACCCATACACTTATGGTCAATTAATCTATGACAAAAGAAGCAAGGATATATAATGGAAAAAAAATCTCTTCAAAAATGGTACCTGGAAAACTGGACAGCTACATGTAAAACATAATGAGATTAGAACATTTCTTCACAGCATATACAAAAACAAACTCAAAATGGATTTAAGACCTAAATATAAAACCTGAAACTATAAAACTCCTCTAAGAGAACATAGGTAGAACATTCTTTGACACAAATCATAGCAAAACTTTTTGGATTTGTTCTCCTAAAGCAAAAGAAATAAAAACAAAATGTGGAACCTAGTTTAAAAGATTTTGCACAGCAAAAGAAATCATCAACAAAAGAAAAAGACAACCTATAGAATAGAAGAAAATATTTGCAAACGATATGACCGACAAGAGGTTAATATCCAAAATATGTAAACAGATCATACAACTCAATATTAAAAAAACAAACAACCCAATCAAAAAAATGGGCAGAAGATCTGAATAAACATTTTTCCAAAGAAGACATACAGGCAGATAATAGGTACATGAAAAGATGTTCAACACCACCAATTATTAGCGAAATGTAAATCAAAATAAGATACCACCTCACACCTGCCAGAATGGCTATCATTGAAAAGAATACAAATAACAAATGTTGGCAAGGACGTCAAAAATGAAAACCTCATACATTGTTCATGGGAATGTAAATGGGTGCAGCAACTAGGGAAAAAATTATGGAAATTGCTCAAAAGAATATAAATGGAACTACTAATATGATCCAGAAATTCCTCTCCTGAGTTTATATATGGAAAAAACAGAACCACTAATTAAAAAAGATACATGTACTCTAGTGGCCAAAGCAGCACTACTTACAGGAGCCAAGACATGGCAACAACCTAAATGTCCATCAACAGACAGATGAATAAAGAAGATGTTGTTATATATACAGTGGAATATTATTCAGCCATAATAAAGAATGAAATTCTGCCATTTGCAGCAGGGTGGATAAACCTACAGGACATTAATGAAATAAGTCAGACATAGAAAGATAAACACTATATATCATTTATTTGTGGAATCTAAAAAAAAAATAAAACACATCAATCCATATAGCAAAACAGAAATGAACTGACACAGAAAACAAGCTAGTGGTTACCAGTGAGGAGAGGAAAGTGCGAGAGGTAAGACAGGTGTGGGATTAAGAGATACAAACTACTATGTATAAAAGAGATGGACAACAGGATATATTAAATATTATACAGCACAGGGAATTATAGCCATTATTTTGTAATAACTTTTAATGGAGGATTATCTTTAAAATGTTGAATTACTATGTTGTGCACCTGAAACTAATATGATATTGTAAATCAACTATATCTCAATAAAATAAACACTCCCGGGACTTCCCTGGTGGTCCAGTGGCTAAGACTCCACTGTTCCAATGCAGAGGGTCTGGGATGGATCCCTGGTCAGGGAACTAGATCCTACATGCAGCAACTAAGATCCAGTACAGCCAAGTAAATAAATAAAAACATTTTAAAAATAAAACACTCCTATATGATATAAAGGAAAGTTCTTAAGAGATATGATCCTAAGAGTTCTCATCACAAGGAGAATTTGTTTTCTTTATTGTATCCATATGAGATGATGGATGTTAATTAAACCTATTGTGATAAACATCTCACAATATATGTAAATCAAACCACCACGCTGTGTACCTTCAACTTACACATTGATGTATGCCAATTATTTCTCAATAAAAATGAAATGCAAATGCCCTTAAAAGAATAGTAGCAATTGACATTTATGAAATCCCTAATGTACATTACTGAATTTAACCCTCATAATTTAACTTATGTAATTAATAACATTGTTGATTCCATTACACAGAGGGCTCAGAGACAGTAAGTCATTTTCAGTCACGCAGTTGTGTTAAGCTGCCTTGGTGTCCCCTGAGAGGTTAAATCTTGGAAGGTAGAAAACAAGATAAATCATGGATTCCAAGATGGAAAAACCACTGAGCTTTTCTCCAGGCAGAGAAAGAATCCACTTGATATTCCAATAAGTCTGGTCCAGATTGCCTCTACTTTAGAAATACACCTTTTATCCTAAATATATCTAGTAAAAAAATGGTCCTTCCTCCTGAGTGGCTATGCTGGGTGTGGCCAATACAGAGGATTTATGTTGGCCAGAACCCTCCAGTTTTTTTCTTTCTGTGTCACATTCCAGGGCCCTTATAGTATGATATCCACCTTTGATGAGTGTACAATGGCTTCTCATGTTCTTCTAGAATGGCTTTTGAAAGAACACACTTTTAGCATCAAGCAAAGATATATAAACACAGGTCCCACTGGTCAGCAATAATATTAGTCATGTGACCTGGGGCAAGCGGTGAACTAGGTAAGTTTCCATGCTATCATCAGCAGAGAAGGATAATAAGAGCCATGTCATGGGGCTGCTGTGAATGCTAAGTGAGATAATGTAGACAGCCTAGCACACAATACCCTTCACCCCAAAAATGACCATCACAGTTGTTATTATACACGGAAATGGAATGGGTCACTATCAAACAGAAACAAGCAGACTCTTAACTATATTCTAGAATAACCACCAAATGATCTCAAACTACAGTATTAATAATCCCTAAAATCCCATAAGCATTTCCTAGGTAGCTCAGTGATAAAAATCCCCCTGCAATGCAGGAGACACAGGTTCAACCCTGGATCAGGAAGACTCCCTGGAGAAGGAAATGGCAACCCAGCCCACTATTCTTGTCTAGGTAATCCCACTGACAGGAGCCTGGCGGGTTATAGCCCACCGAGTCACAAAGAGTCAAACACGACTGAGCAACTAAACAACAGCAAAAAAAAATCCCACAAAGAAGCAAGCAGGCCAACTCCCAGATTCCCAAGTGTTTACCACACAATTCCAGCCCCTTGTTGCTAAGAAACACTTTAAGAAACACATCGTTCCCTGCCATCTCAAGACACTGATTACTACATTTCAGTCTTCTCTGGTCAGTCTAGTGATTGGAAGACCCAGAGTCTGACCTAGGGGCTGGAGGTGGGAGCCCTGACCTTCTTAATTTCTGGTCTAAAATAAAAAAGGAAAATTTAGGCAAATGATATCAGAGTTCCACCCTTCTGGCAGACAGGAAAGTCCATAAAAGCCAGTGAGAAAAGATTCAATTGTAATCCGACTAATGCATCTCCAGAAGGGTTGCTGTCCGCTGCAGAGCACTCCCCATTAAAGAAATCGATTTAGCATTCGACTTCTCCTGTGGCACATATTGAAGTGGGATCTGACAAGGATGGAAAACAGATTTGTGTTAAATACTGCCAATAAAGCCGGTAGCTCAAGGTTAGAGCAGTCAACAGAAATCCACTGCTATGGATACCCAGAGACCCTCATCTATCAGCCAGATAAGCCATGTGTCTGGTTCAGGAAAGGGGACAGTTAACAAAATCGGGTTGGGGGGGCATAGTAGCCTAAGATGCTGGTTTTGCATTAGGTCCTTAAAGCCTGAGCTTCCAGGTCTCCAAGGATCTTGCTGGTTGGTTTTTCTTGGTTGCAGAGGAAAGCTCTTATTTCCGCTTGCATAGCATCCATTCAACTCCTTTACTATCAATAGCATCCACTTTATCTCAGGGAACAGCCCCTTTTCTACTTCTAAGTCTGTGATATTTGGGTGGGATTTAGCCCCCCTCTAGCTCTAAGGGTAGGCAGGCATGTTAACTCACCTTGTCCAATCAGAGCTAAACAACATCTTTACCCCCAGTGAATGTTTCCAGGATGCATGCTTGACCCACAAAGATCAGTCAGGGCCAGAGTGACTCAGTCTTGAAATTTATTGTTTAAAAAAAGTTCAAATAAGTCTTCTTTCCACTAAAGTGGGTGGGAAGATAGGAGGAAAACCTAAAGCTTGTGGAAAATCATCTTATTATCTTAAAAGAACAGAATCAGCCCAGAGAAAGACAGAGATAAAGAGATGGAGAGACATAATCCAAAATCTGATTAGGTCACTGGAGCTCTGAGAATCAAGCTGTGTGTGTGAGTGAGTCGCTCAGTCGTGTCTGACTCTTTGCGACCCCATGGACTGTAGCCCGCCGGGCTCCTCTGTCCATGGAATTCTCCAAATGAGAATACTGGAGTGGGCCGTCATTCCCTTTTCCAGGGGATCTTCCCAGACCAGGGATCGAACCCATGTCTCCTGCATTGCAGGCAGATTCTTTACTGTCTGAGCCACCAGGGAAGCCCCTGAAGACCATTCCCTGGATTTTCCAAGTCCAAGATCTGTATGTTGAATTTTTCTTGGTTTTAAGCCAATTAGATTTAAGTTTTCATCACTGCAAGTAAGAAAGACCTCATGACTCCAAGGTCACTGCATGTCCAAGATAAGGCAGATTTGCTTGGACAGCATCAGCTCCCTGGGGAGCCCAGTTGAAGGCCACACTCAGCAATCAGTCACATCCTCAAATCAGATTCAATTTTTCAATATATTAAGAACATATAGGCACACTGTGGAAGACTGAACATGATTCCTGGGAAAGCAGGGGTGTGTGTGTGTGTGTGTGTGTGTGTGCATGTGTGCATGTGTGTGTGTGTGTGCATGTGTGTGTGTGTGTGTGTGTGTGTGTGTGTTCTCAGCTGTGTCCAACTCTTTGTGACCCCATAGCCTGTAGCCTGCCAGGCTTCTCTGTCCATGGGATGTTCTAGGCAAGAATACTGGAGTGTGTTGCCACTTCCTTCTCCTGGGGATCTTCCTGACAGAGGGATCAAACCCACATCTCTGGCATCTCCTGCATTGGCTAGTGAGTTCTTTACCACTGAGCCACCTGGGAAGCTGGGAAAGCAGATACGATGTCCCAAACCAAGAGAGCAGATGCTGGTGACCCTCACATACCCTCTCAAACTCCCCACCACTTCCATGCAGTCCATTCAGACTTCCAGCAGTCAGAGCCTCCATCTTCCCGTGAAAGATGTCCCAGGCTTCAGAATTCTGCTTTGCCCATGCCCATGACAAATCGGAAGTGCCTGGGAATTGAGCAGCCCTTCCTTCACCATTCACTCACTCTGGTAAGGCTGATTCAGGGGCATTTTCATTATGCGAACCATTTTTAAAGTCTTTATAGACTTCATTACAGTATTGCTTCTGCTTTATGTTTTGGTTTTTTGGTTGTGTGGCATGTGGGATCTTAGTTCCCCAACTAAGGATCAAACCCATACCCCTTGCATTGGAAGGAGAAGTCTTAGCCACTGGACTGCCAGGGAAGTCCCGATTTGGAGGCATTTTTAAACCGCATATACAGGATTGAGTTTCAGGCCCCCGTTAGCAGGTTTATTAACGCACCCCAATCAGTTGCCTCCTCTTCCTCATTACCTCCCAACCCACTTAGTGGTGGCCCCACAACTCCTAAATCACCTCCATGAGCTCCATCACTGTCTCAGAGCAGAAATGTCATCAAATCTCCCATCAGTCACCTCTGTTATTGCCCTAATGGAGATTCTACCCCCAAAAGCCTTTTTCTCTTGAGCTGCCCAATCTTTTACAAACTCTCTTTTGTGAGCGCTAGAAACTTATCTCCCGCCTCAACCTGCATATCCCATGATGCAAAACAAAATCCTGGAAGCTCTCACACCCTTCCCAGCCACCCCCAAAATGTATCAATATATTCATGCAGAAAACAAAAAAAAATTTCTTCTAGAAGGGAATGCTGTGGCCACCCAAACAGGATGCATAAATACCAGTGCAGAGGTGGCAGCAAGCACTTGGCTGCTGCCAAAGCAGAAGTCAAAAGTTTAGGAGCCTAGCTTGCTGCTTCTCCAGGGTCTGGTCTGCCCCCCCGCCCCCACCTCACCTCTCACCTCTCTCCACCATCAGCATTTTATGTGGATCCAGACATACTGAATCAACAACTTGTGATTTCCCTAAAATAGGCCTTGCTGTCTCTTTCCTTCTGTCTTGTTAAATGCTGTTCCATCTGCCTGAAATATCATGTCTTCTCAGAGGTTCCTAAGAACCTGATCGCTAGTCACTCCACTCAGACTCAACTGTTCTAGGACCTTCTCACCCTAAAGAGACAAATCTTGGAATGAACAAATCTTCGTCAGAAAACTGAGCTTCCTTCAGAGCAGATGATCAAGATGGGTCTGATGATAACTTGGCCACGTGTTAGAGACAGGACTGCAGATTTGAATAACGAAGTGTATGTTCTGGGCAAACAGAGCGATTATTTCAGAAGTTTTCCAAGTGTATCCTTGTTAAGGGATACATAAATATAGCAACCGACTATTAAAACATACAGCAGAAAACACACTCCTCAAATTTCCTCCATTCCTTCTGATAACTTTAAACAAGGAAAGTCTAATGATCATTAATCGTATGTCTTTAACACCTAATATTTACTAATCTCTCATTTTTAAAAGGCACAGCATTAGTAATATTGTTTTCCTCTCGTATTATGTTTATAATTCCCTTCTACTTCAGGTGAGTGATACCTTCGGTTTCTTTTCTATTTATATGAATGATGTAAAATCTTCACTTAAATGCAGAGTCAAAATAATTAGAGATATTAAGTAAATGTTCCCAGGTGACGCTAGTGGTAAAGAACGCGCCTGCCAATGCAGGAGGAGTAGGAGACTCAGGGGTGATCGTTGGATCCAGAAGATCCCCTGGAGGAGGGCATGGCAACCCACTCCAGTATTCTTGCCTGGAGAATCCCAAGAACAGAGGGGCCTGGCGGGCTACAGTCCATTGGATCGCAAAGAGTCAGAGACAGCTGAAACAAATTAGCACACTGCATGCACACAAGTAAATGTTAGATATGTGCACAGGTAAATGCACAGATATTTACACATATATGGTTAATACATCTCTATATTACATATATAACAGAATATTATACATATAATTTCCTATATTAACTGCAGGTCATGCTTGGATACGAAAAAAATCTGTGAAGTTGGCACCCAAATAAGTCAAGTTTAAGGAAAAAACCTAGAAGGAGCTGGAGCAGCTGGCTTTAAGATGCCCTCCTTCCATGATACCGTGAAGGGTTTAGTGGGAACAACCCAAGGGCAGGTGTACTTTCAAATTCTCCAAAAAAGCATCAATTTGTAAAATGGGCTGAAGCTTGTCTTCTGAGCTTCATAAAGGGCTTCAGAAACCAGCTAATTTGAAAAGTCCAATTCTCCCTCCTCCTAGAGTGTCTAAGCAGAATTTTCATATTCCTGGATTATTTCAGAGTTGAAAAGCTACTGTTTTAGCTACATGTGGCTCCTCTGAAGTTCAAGACCAAGGAAGTTCCCATCCAGCCAAATCCCAGCTGTGAGGCAGGACAAAGGCTCCACTGTCTTTGATAAACAAATGAAGCTAAACATTAAAAGGTGCTCTCTGATCCTCACTTAAAGAGGCAGCGCCAAAGCAAGCCAGCCAGACCTTCCTAAGCAGCTTCTGATGTCCAGGTTGAAAAGTAATGAGTGGTTAAGCTTGTCATTTTTACTTGGAAATGTGGTTTAGAGATACGCAAGATGGGGCTTTTCTCTTCCTCGTCTTTCTGATCACTCCTTCTCCCTCAACCAAACTCGTTCAAATACATTTATCAAGCAGGCTTTTCTGAGCCCTGCACTGTTCTAAACACCAGGGATAAACAAGGGGCTACAAAATACCTGTGCTCCAGAGGGCCTAGAAAGGCAAGACAGACAGCAAACACATATGAACATCAACAAATGAAAAGATGATTTCAGAGGAGGTAAGGCTATTTAAAATAGAAAATTTTGCTGTTTAGTTGTTCAGTCATGTCCAACTCTTTTGCCAGCCCACGGTCAGTAGCCCCCTAGGCTCTTTGGCCAGGCAAGAATACTGGAGAGGGTTGCCATTTCCTTCTCCAGGGGATTTTTCAGACCCAGAGATCAAACCTGAGTCTCCTGCGCTGGCGGGCAGATTCTTAACCACTTGAGCCACCAGAAGTGAAGTGAAGTGTTAGTCGTTCAGTCCTGTCTGACTCTTTGCGATCCCAAGGACTGTAGCCTGCCAGGCTCCTCTGCCCATGGGATTCTCCAAGCAAGAATACTGGAGTGGGTAGCCCTTCCCTTCTCCAGGGGATCTTCCCAACCCAAGAACTGAACCTGAGTCTCTGGCATTGCTGGCGGATTCTTTACCATCTGAGCCACCAGGGAAGCCCCAAAGAGAAGTCATCAAAATACGTCCTAGCGGGTGTATGTGTGTGTGTACATGGTGGGTGATTAGCTTGGTGATCGATGATAATCTCTATAATATTTCATTCTGAAACCTGAATAATGAAAGGACCCACCCGTAAAAGATATGAGGGAAGAGCACTCCTGGTAAAGAGAAATAAAGGTACAACAACCTTGCATTGAGAGACTTTCAATTTTTTCTTTCAACTTCCTCAAGTATTGACCCTCCTTCATTCCCTCCACTTGTTTTCACGTGACCTAAATATGGCTCTCAATAGTTTTGATTCTCAGTTCCATCACTAACCAAGCATGTAACTAATCTCTCTTTTCCCATCCATAAGAATTAATCTCAGTTTTCCCATTCATAAAATGGTAACAATAACACTGAAAGGATTGCTGTGAAAATATGACGGTGGATCTAAAATGCTCAGTTGAGGTACTTCCCTGGTAGTCAAGTGGTTAAGAATCCACCTTACAAAGCAGGGGATGGGGTTTTGATTCCTGGTTGGGGAACTAAGATCCAACATGCCACGGGGAAACTAGGGCCACACACCTCAATGAAGATCCTGTGTGCCACAACTAAGAGTTGATGCATGCTGCTGTTGTTCAGTCAATAAGTCGTGTCCGACTCTTTGTGACCCCATGAACTGCAGCACACCAATTTCCCCTGCCCTTCACCATCACCCGGAGTTCATTCAAACTCATGTCCATTGAGTTGGTGATGCCATCCAACCCTCTCATCCTCTGTCGCCCCCTTCTCTTCAAGCCCTCAGTCTTTCCCAGCATCAGGGTCTTCTCAAATGAGTCAGCCCTTGGCATGTAAATAGCCGATAAAAAATAAAATAAATTATATCAATATTTAAAAAATTAAATAAAATGCTCAGTTGACTTCCTGGGTAAACACTCGACAACGGTTACTCATCACTCTAGTTTCCTTCCATTGCTTTCCTTGAACAAGCTTCAGAACACACTAAGGTTCACACAAACTAAAGGACTACTTTTTTGCAAATGCTGACCTGAATTTGGATTCTGAGTCTCTTCTTATTTGAATGAATTTGGAACTGAGGATTGTGTAATAGAAGCTGATGTAAATTTTATTTGAACTTTTTTGGTTCCTGGTATTTCCTGTTACTCTTTCAATATCTAGAACATTCTATGCTCACTGTCTTTTCCTGTAGGATTTTTTTTTTTTTTTCCCATAGCAGGGATCCAAGGAGAGAGTCAGTTTGGCCTTTGAGGTTCAAAACATTCCTTTGAAACTCAAGGCAAGGACTACAGTCTTGAGAAAAAAAGGCTTTCTGAGTTTCAAGAGCCTATGTCCTTTGAGTTTCAAAAAACCAAAATCCCATGCTAAACAACAGACATAGAAGAATATGCTCATTGATCTGTGAGAATGAGGTTTTCTTCTGCCACAAAAAAATCCCACAGGCTGGGAGCCAAGGAGAAACATAAGGGTTAGAATATGGTCAGGGTACCTACAGAAGCCAAGTCCACTGGAAAATAAGAGGAATAAAGTTGAGATATGAGGGAATAGCAGAAACTCTTTTCTCCCAAGTGGAGGCCAGGAAAGTGAAAATGAAACCATGTAGGACCCCATGGGGCTCCTGAACATAGAAGCCTTTCTGTGTCCCCTTCCCTGAATTTCAAAAGGCAGGTTCAAACAGTCATCTAATCCAGGGAAGGGAACAACTGCAGAGACAAGAAAGCAGTCAAGAAACAACAGTGCAGCCCTGGGGCAGTTATTCAGTGCCCTTGGGGTAGGTAGCCTTGTTCAAACTACCGCACAACTGCACTCATCTCACACCTAGCAAAGTAATGCTCACAATTCTCCAAGCTAGCCTTCAACAGTTCATGAACTGAGGATTTCCAGATGTTCAAGCTAGATTTAGAAAAGGCAGAGGAACAAGAGATCAAATTGCCAACATCCGCTGGATCATAGAAAAAGCAAGAGAATTCCAGAAGAACATCTACTTCTGCTTCACTGACTATGCTAAAGTCTTTGACTGTGTGGATCACAACAAACTGTAGAAAATTCTGAATGACATGGGTATACCTGACCACCTTACCTGCCTCCTGAGAAATCTGTATGCCAGTCAAGAAGCAAATTAGAACTAGACATGGAACAACAGACTGGTTTCAAATTGGGAAAGGAGTATGTCAAGGTTGTATATATCACCTTACTTATTTAACTTATATGCAGAGAACATCATGTGAAATGCCGGACTAGATGAAGCACAAGCTGGAATCAAGATTGCCAGAAGAAATATCAATAACCTCAGATTTGTAGATGGACTGCCCTTATGGCAGAAAGCGAAGAACCAAAGATCCTCTTAATGAAAGTGAAAGAGGAGAGTGAAAAAGGTAGCTTAAAGCTCAACAATCAGAAAACTAAGATCATGGCATCTGGTCCCATCACTTCATGGCAAATAGATGGGGAAACAATGGAAACAGTGACAGATTTTATTTTCTTGGGCTCCCAAATCACTGCAGATGGTGACTGCAGCCATGAAATTAAAAGACACTTGCTCCTTGGAAGAAAAGCTATGACCAACCTAGACAGCATATAAAAAAACAGAGACATTACTTTGCTGACAAAGGTCTGTCTAGTCAAAGCTATGGTTTTTCCAGTAGTCATGTTTGGATGTGAGAGTTGGACTGTAAAGAAAGCTGAGCACCAAAGAATTGATGCTTTTGAACTGTAGTGTTGGAGAAGACTCTTGAGAGTCCCTCAGACAGCAAGAAGATCAAGCCAGTCAATTCTAAAAGAAATAAACCCTGCATATTCATTGGAAGGACTGATGCTAAAGCTGAAGCTCCAATACTTTGGCCACCTGATGGGAAGAACTGACTCACTGGAAAAAACCCTGATGCTGGGAAAGATTGAAGGCAGGAGGAGAAGGTGACAACAGAGGATGAGATGGTTGGATGGCATCACTGACTCGATGAACATGAGTTTGGGCAAGCTCTGGGAGTTGGTGATGGACAGGGAGCCTGGCGTGCTGCAGTCCGTGGGGCCGCAAAGAGTTGGACACAACTGAGACAGAACTGACTTGGGGCAGGGTCCCGATTTCCCCTCTTGGGATATACATAACAGTATCTTTGAGCTCTTCTGAAAAACTAAAACTCCCAACAAATGGAAAGTGTTAATTTGATAGAGCACTCTTCATTCCAGAGAGGTCAAAGTTCACCCATCCTCGCTAGATAATCTTTGGATTGAAGCAATGTGGGCCCTGCACGCACCTTGATGCTTATCAGCATCCAGCCCTGGCTATAAGACTTCTCACAGCTTCCCCTGGGTTGAGACACACAGTTCTGAGGGCATTAGCCTGCTGTGACCCACTTGGCCTGACCAAGCAATAAAACTACTCTTTTTAGAAAAAGTGAAAGTGTTAGTCACTCAGTCACATCTGACTCTTTTTGACTCCATGGACTGTAGCACACCAGGCTCCTCTGTCCATGGAATTCTCCAGGCAAGAATACTGGAGTGGGTAGCCATTCACTTCTCCAGGGCATCTTCTCAATTCAGGGATCAAACCCACGTCTTCTGCATTGCAGGCAGATTCTTTACCATCTGAGCTACAAGGGAAGCCCCCACCCGAAACTCTTGTCTCTGAGATTTATTTCAGTGTCAGCTTACAGAGGCTGGATTCAGCATCAAACAGGATTCAAGCATTCTCCAACCACCCTCCTGAAGGTCAACACTGGCCTGGTGTCATGGATAAGGGCAAGAAGCTAGGGTTTCTGGATCTGGAGGCTCTGTGGGGATAAAAGCCGAAGCCCGTGCCTGCCTTCCACCATCCAAGTGAGCATTAGGCATCGCCATGTTAAAGACTCTTCTCCTGGACATCTGGTAAGGATAGCAGCTAGCATCCTGAATAAAAAGAAACCTGCCTATACCCCAAGACTTGGCTTAGCACCATCTGAATCACCTCACGTGGACAAATCCCCTTTACAATGGCTCAGAGTGGTTGTAAGCCCTCAAAATGGGGGCCATCAAAATCAAGATGAATCAGCCTTGGCACTGATACTTCAGTGGAAATGAAAGGACCCCTGGAGAGTTTCCCCTGGAGCTAGAAGGACACTAAAACACGTCTTCATTATACAGTTGCAATCAAAAGAGATTTGCTGGAAAGACAGCCCACCATCAATAAACTAATGGTCTAGAGAAAAAGCAGCCGAAAACTGCCTGATGTGAAGTTGGCATAGCTCTTTGCCTTTCCCTCTTCATTCACCTGTTCTCCTAGAACTGAAATGAAATTTCAGGGACATAAGCTTCTGCAACCTAGAGTTAGATGGTTTCCCAAACTCATTTCTTTCAGTATCTGGACTCCACGCTTCAGAAATTTTTCATGGGATGCTAACAACTAACTGGGAGAAGCATATGGCAACCCACTCCTGTATTCTTGCTGGGAGAATCCCATGGACAGAGCAGCCTGGTGGGCTACAGTCCATGGAGTTGCAAAGAGTTGGACATGACTGAGGCAACTTAGCTCATAGCACAAAATAGCTAACTTGACAAAAAAGGGAGGGAGGAAAGTTTCTCAAAGGTGTATTCAGTTAAGGGACAGGCCTGAGTCCTGGGCTGCCATCTGAGCCCCGAAGCAGATGAAACACAAGCCACTACGATGACTGGGTTTACAAGGACTCTATGTACATTCACATCAATGACAGCGAGGGACGGAAAGTGACTGCCTCTGTTTCCCCAAGGAGACTTGGGTTTGAGAAACCAAAACAACCTGAAGATACTAAAAACAAAACATTAATACAGGAGTAGGGGAGTGGGAGTAAGTTGGGCGTAAGATAGGCTCAAAGATGGCTTGTACATCACAGGGAATATAGCCAATATTTTGTCATAACTGTACATGAAAAGTAACCTTTTTAAATGTTTTAAATAAATAAAAATAAAATGGTATAAAATAGAAATGTCTGACCAACTAAAAATAAAAAGTAAAAATAAAATTCCACCAATGGGAAAAATAAATAAAAGCAAATCATTATGAAGAAAAAGGTTAACGGGCTGACTCTGCTCAAAGAGTAGAACTTTCCATTAAGACCGCTCCTAAAAACCACTGTTAGAGAGACCAGATTCAGACTCTGAATCTGAGTAAGTTTTCTTATATATGTTCATAAAATACAGCACAGTCAACGTGACTTGTACTCAACATGAACAAGCCCTCTGGGTCACTGGGTTTGCTGAGGTCTGAGAATTCAGTTGTTCTAGAGCTCCAAGGTTCTAGAGCTCCAGGAAGCATGTACTGTTCCTGTCCAGATGTTGGCACCCCAGTCCCACGCCCCAGGCCAGCCCCACCCAGCTAAAAGGAGCTTGGCAGAATGAAGGCAGCCCAACAACTGCACTTCTAACAATGTATCCTAAGGCCATAACCATGCATCTGTGTGGAGGTTTAACTACAAGGATGCTCATCCCAGAATCAATTAAAATAATGAATGATAATTAGTGAAAACTGTAAATAACTTAAATACATGACAACGAGGTAGGGATTAACTACATTACGAGTTATCTCTGGGATATTACACTGTCCTTAAATGTTCTGTTTTGAAGAATATTTATAAGGTGCAGAACTGCTTAGGGTATAACCTTCTTAAAATTATATTATTGTGAGTATCTACAAGGTTTGCAAATATTCACATGTATAAAGAAGTTCACCAGAATAAAAGAGCAACTCTCTTAATGGTGGTATCATGGATGTATCTAAGCTTATTATGTGTGAGGGTTCAGGCTGCAACGTTTGAGGGCATGGTCCCCAAGACCGGTATCTCACTTCTCATACCAACTACAAATGTGTGGGGTTGCTGGGCTTCAGTTTTCCCCAGGTCATGCACACTTTAAATTTTATTTGCAAGAAACCGATTGTATTTTCATTATAGTATCTAGTTCTTTTGTTTATTTGTGATTTCAAAAGGGGAGAGAAAATACTCAGATACACAGTGGCTAACTAACAATGTTTCTTTTATTCCTTGTTCTCGAGCTAATTACTCTAAAATGGTTTGGCAACGTCAATTACTGTATGTAATTGTTACTATTCCTTTAAATAAATTGAGTTACTCATGAAATTTAAAAAAACAAACAAGCAAAAAACAACCAAAGAAAACAAAAACAAACAAACCGATCACCAGCCTAACGGTCTGGCAATTGACTAGGAAAACCTCACACTTACTGAAAGCTGGAATGCCCGTGGTTACAGATGATACAGGGAAAGGATACAAACTAAGATCAGCCAATCAGAAGAGAGGCCAAGGGCAGAGTCCAGGAAAAGTGCCAAAAGGGAACCTTCCATTGCTTTCTCTCCACAGAATAAGGATGCATTACTCTGGGGGCATCCATGTGCAACAACCCTCATCACACACTGCCAACCAAGAACATTCCCTTAGCCTCAATGCCCAGTTTTTTGGTGGTTCCATTATGCAAGCATGACTAATGGCCCACGCCACTCATCTGTCTCCCATCTCCACTGGGTATGACCCAAAGCCCCCATCCCACATCACACTGTTGGTCTTTCCGGCATGCCTCATGCTCATGTGTGATGATCCCTCACCCTAAATCATATTGTGATACCATCCTGTGTGACCCAAGAGCCCAAGCAAACACATTCCTTTATATCAACTTTGTCAACAAAGGTCTGTCTAGTCAAGGCAATGGTTTTTCCAGTAGTCATGTATGGATGTGAGAGTTGGACTATAAAGAAAGCTGAGTGCCAAAGAATTGATGCTTTTGAACTGTGATGTTGGAGAAGACTCTTGAGAGTCCGTTGGACTGCAAGGAGATCCAACCAGTCAATCCTAAAGAAGATCAGTCCTGGGTGTTCATTGGTAGGACTGATGTTGAAGCTGAGACTCCAGTACTTTGGCCACCTGATGCGGAGACCTGACTCATTTGAAAAGACCCTGATGCTGGGAAAGATTGAGGGCAGGAGGAGAAGGGGACGACAGAGGATGAGATGGTTGGATGGCATCACCGACTTAATGGACATGGGTTTGGGTGGACTCCGGGAGTTGGTGATGGACAGGGAGGCCTGGCGTGCTGCAGTTCATGGGGTCTCAAAGAGTCAGACACAATTGAGCAACTGAACTGAACTGAGGAGTCAAAAATAATTAAGACTAGACTTCCTAGGCAAGGTCAAATTCTTCACTATGCACTATGAGAAATAATAAAGCTATTTAAGCAATAATATTAAGAAGTATTCCTGCATTAGGTAACTGGTGTATTTGAAATCTGATCCTGGACACCCAGAGATGCCAAAGAGCTAGTTTGAGCCCATCCTTACCACCTGGACACTCTCTAAATGGGTCTCACTTTTCTTTGGTTACACTTTTAAATCTTCAATGGGGCTCTGACCCTTTGCCATTTTGTTGTTGCCATTTTTATTCTGTGACAATCTCAATAATGCCAAAGGTATTAAATAGCCATCACTGCTCTCCTATATTGATTCCTGACAGTGTTCCAAGATGGAAATACATTTTTAGCATAAGAAATTAAATATTTACACCTAAAAATCTGTTCCGTATGTGCTAGTTTAGCCCTATTTTGCAGATAAGAAAACTGGAGAATGAACAGGTGAAGTTCTGCATCCAAAAATCTCACTGCTAAGAGACAGAGATTAGATTCAAAATCAAATTTGTCTCATTCCAAGTGCCCCTGACTTTGCTGTTGCACTCACAGTCCCTGCCCTGGGGATCACCATTCTCTGGTTCACGGTCCCCTTCTCTGGCTAGTCCTTCATCAACCCAGGATGACCACCTAGGAAGCCAGGCGGCCAACCACCTGAGGCCAAAGATGAAGCTTCTACCAGGCACAAGTCCTCTGAAAAGAGCCCCATGCCCATAACAAAGCCCAGGAGACTTCTATCTGGGTGCTGGGTACCAAGAAGGATCTCCTCCTCCACTTCACCCAAAAAACCACTTCACCTGGACTCAGATCACCCCCCAGAGTTCCATTCCCTCTTGGGTGTCTATCCATTCATCCATCTATTCTTTGCTCTCAGTCTCTGACACCTAAAGACTAAGAAAACAAAACAAAACTAATTTGTCGAAGGACAATGTCATCGTAATTGTACATGTCTAATAAACACTGAACAAATCTCAAATACATTCTCATAATGTTCCATATCCTGAGGGACTTCTTTTTCAGTTTACTTTTTTTTAACTTTGACTCTCTAAAGAGTCAAGTTTCGGTTAAGTGCCTTACTCCAAAATGTGTATTAATTTGTACTGACAGATGAAAGGATATGAAAACACACAAAAAGAAGTGGAAAGTCTTGGTCATGAAGTGAAAAGTGAAAGTTGTTCAGTCGTGTCCGACTCTTTGCGACCCCATGGAATATACAGCCCATGGAATTCTCCAGGCCAGAATACCGGAGTGGGTAGCCTTTTTCTTCTCCAGGGCATCTTCCCAACCCAGGTATCGAACTCAGGTCTCCCGCATCGCAGGCAGACTCTTTACCATCTGAGCCACCTGGGAAGCCCCAGGAAGTGAGCTTTAGACAAATTTGGCTGCCAGGGGCTTTCGTGAAATGAACTGGTCCTCACCCCTGTCCCCTGACTTGGGCACCTCTGCATTTCCTGCTTGTTTTCAATCATTGCCCCAAAGGCGTTTTCCAGTCGCTGCTTTGCGCCTGCTCTAGAAGCCAGCTGGTTCTTCTCACTTACCTTCTTGACGGGCAAGCCATCTGTTCCGAAATTGGAGCCGAAGGAGATGAACTGCCCTCATTCCAAAGGACTTCAGGCAGAACTACAGGAGACCACCCATCAAATACAGACACCGCCTCCTCCCTCAAAACCACCAAGCTAGCCCAAAGTCTATAAAAATCCATTCTTGCAATCCTAACTCGAATCATGCTCTTTGTTTAAGAGACATCCAAGCAGAGTAAACCTCCGTATCGGGACGTCTCTATTCATTCCACATGCCGGTTCCTATTTTCACTCTATTATTTCATCTATTAATTTAGCAACCCAAGTGCTCTGTGAGTTATTTAGCAATTACTGGGGGATGCAGAGGAAGGGGAGGAGGTTGACAAACACCCATTAGCTCCGGGCCCACTAATGGCCCCATAATGCTGCCTCGCACTTAGCCAGATGAAAGCAGCTATACATTGTAAGGAATTTGAAAGGGTGTCACCAACCTTAATTAATTCTCACCACTCTGGGAGGAAAGGATTTACTCCCATTTGGGACTCAGGGAACAGTGCCCAGAGATGGTTGCATGTCAAAAGAAATAAATCTTAAATCAAGTGTACCTTCCAGTCTACTGAAGTGGGTTTCCAGTCCATTCGTGTCTGAAGCCCTTAGCTCATTAAACAAATATTTACCGAGTGTTAGCCACGTGCGGGGGCCGTGGGGGGGGCGGGCGGCAGGTACTAGGCTGTAGGGGTGGAAAGGCAGCCAAGAAGACATGATCCCTGACCACACGAAACTGAGTCTCAAGAAGCAAATATATTTCATTAACTGGTTAATTACCCAAGCATCCCTCTGAACTTGACTGAAGGCAGGAGGAGAAGGGGATGCAGAGGATGAGATGGTTGGGTGGCATCACTGACTCGATGGACATGAGTTTGAGCAAGCTCCAGGAGTTGGTGATGGTCAGGGAAGCCTGGTGTGCTGCAGTCCCTGGGGTGGCAAAGAGTCAGACACAACTGAGCGACTGAACTGGACTGAACTGATCCCTCTGAGCTATACACAGAAAAGTCACCTGACGCTAAGAGAGGAGCCGGGTGTAAACCAGAGTCTCAGGGAAGACAGACCTGGGTTTGAGTAATCATAGGGCTTCCCAGGCGGCATTAGTAGTAAAGAATCTGCCTGCTGATGCAGGAGATGCAAGGGACACGGGTTCGATCCCTTGGTCAAGAAGATCCCCTGGAGGAGGAAATGACAACCTGCTCCACTATTCTTACCTGGAAAACTCCATGGACAAAGGAGCCTAGTGGGTTACAGTCCATGGGGCTGCAGACAGTCAGACATGACCAGGCTAGCAAAAAGGACCCACTAGCAGCCACATGACTTTAGACTGCTTTTCAACCTTTTTTAGACTCAGTTTCCACATCTACCAAGTAATGTTCACATCAAATTTCTGTTCAAAGGATTAAGTCAGTCAGTGCGTGGTGCCTGCCCCAAAGTAAGTGCTGAATCAAAGTGAGGGGGTATAGTTATGATTATTATTCTCCAACAACCACCAAAAGCGAGGATTCACTGCTCATTCAAAGACACACCAGTTAACCTGGAAGAAGTTTCTGAAATCTTTGAGAACTAATTGGACCTCTTGTGGTTCAGTTGCTAAGTCATGTCCAACTCTTTTCCGATCCTATGAACTGTAGCCCTCCAGGCTCCTCTGTCCATGGGATTTCCCAGGCAAGAATACTGGAGTGGGTTGCCATTTCCTCCTACAGGGGATCTTGCTCACCCAGGGATCGAACCAGCGTCTCCTGCATTGCAGGAGGATTCTTTACCAATGAGCCACCAGGGAAGGTCTACTAAGTGCCACTGTGTTAGAGTTAACCCCAGGGAATTCAGCTTAGACGCTTGAGGCAGCAAGTCACCCATCCTCCTAGGATAGGATCCTTGCCTTAGGTTCTTCTGAAAGTAATAGCCAGGAAAGAGCAGCAGTGCTTTTTCTAAGCAGAGGATGGCTGATTCAGGGTGCCCTTTCTGAAGCCACCACTAGGGGCCCCAAGATAATGCCAGAGTAGAGTCTTCACCACTTAGCCAGAAGGGAGGGCAGTCTCAGCCTGTGGCCCAATATTCACCATTTTTATCAAGGGCTTGAATAAAGGCTGATAAAAATCTGCATGTGATACAAAGTTGGGACTTTAGCATGTAGGCAATATGCTACATAACGGAATCAGGTTCCCAGAAGACCTCCACCAGCTGGTGTGAAGACTGAATTACACAGCGTGAAATGTATCAGAGATCAATGTAAGGTCCTGCCCTCTGGGTCCAACAACCATCTGGACAAGCTCTGAATGGGGAAGCAGGTGTGAAAGCACCTGGCTGGTATTCATTCCCTATAAGCTCAACACAAGTCAGCAGTGTGATGTGGTTCTCAAAGGGCAGTCAGATCATTTTTGGTTGCATCACTCGAAGTCAGGGTCTAGAGAAAGGGAGGTGATATTTATATTGCACTCTGCTTTGCATTATAGGATTGAGTATTGTTCTCCTACATATTGGGCTTCCCTGGTGGCTCAAGGGTAAAGAATCCGTCTGCCAATGCAGGAGATGTGCATTCGATCCCTGGGTCGGAAGATCCCCCGGAGAAGGAAATAGCAACCCACTCCAGTATTCTTACCTGAAGAATCCTAAGAACAGAGAAGTCTGGCAGGCTACAGTCCATGGAGTCCCAAAAGAGTCAGACATGACTTAGCGACTAAGCAACAGCTCTTAGATATTAGCACTCTTAAGCATCCCTGGAATAAATGTAACCAGGGAGGCAATGGAGACATCAAATCACATCCTTTGTGGCTGAAGAAACTAAGAATGATTAACAGACAGAGGAAAAGACTAGCAGTTGCACAATCATTATTTTCAAATTTTTAAGAAGCTATAAAAACAGCAACATATGTGGGCCAGGTGATGGTCTGAACACTTGACATGCAACAACTCTTTCCATCCTCATCACAACTCCATGTGACCCCCAAATGAAAAAGGAAATTGAGAGTGACATGGGTCAGGTGAATATGTGTGTAAGATCATACATCTGCTGAGCAGTGGAGCCTGGCTATGAGTTAAGTCATTCTGAGTCCGATTCAGCATATTAACCAAGATGCAACATGTTCTATGGAAGATACCCCTCTGGGAGACACATCAGAGAATAAGGCTGATACGTGGGACCCATACGTGCCTGCTCGCTTGCCAAAAAGATCCTGACCATACTGGCCCTGTCTTGGCCGTCATCACATCTGCAGTGCCCAGAACACAGTCATATCTAATAAACATGTGAGGAAGAAATGAGTGAATTAATGAACAAAGACAAGCTGCAGGCTTGCATAAGGAATCTCGCTATTCTCGATAGCAAGAATCATCACTACTGGATCCCAGGGCTGTCGTAACAAAGCTTCATAAACTGAGTGGCTCAAAACAACAGGAATTTATTCTCTCGCAGTTCTGGAAGCTAGGAGTCTGAAACCGAGGTGTCAGCTGGGCTCCATTCCTTCTGCAGGCTCTGGGGAAGCATCTGTCCTGACTTTCTGGTTTCTGGCAATCGCTGCTAATCCTTGGGGTTCCTTTACTTATAGCTGCATCTCTTCAATTTCTGTCTCTAGCTCTGTGGTTCTTCCAGTAGTCATGTACGGATGCGAGAGCAGGGCCATAAAGAAGGCTGAGCACCGAAGAATTGATGCTTTCAAACTGTGGTGTTGGAGACGACTCTGGAGAGTCCCGTGGACAACAAGGAGATGAAAACGAGTCGATCCTAAAAGAAATCACCCTATTCATTGGAAGGACTGATGCTGAAGCTCCAATACTTTGGCCACCTGATGTAAAAAGTCAAATCATTGGAAAAGACCCTGATGCTCTTCCAATGAGTCAGAAAAGCAAGAAAGATAGAAGAAGAAGGGGGCAACAGAGGATGAGATGGTTGGATGGCATCACTGATTCAATGGACATGAGTTTGAGCAAACTTCGGGAAATAGTGAAGGACAGGGAAGCCTGGTATGCTGTGGTCCATGGGGCTGCAAACAGTTGGACACAGCTTAGTGCCTGGGCAACAAGCACCCTGTGGCATTCTCCCTTCTGGCTCCGTGTCCCTTATAAGGGACACATCTTATAAGAATCCAGCCTTCGGTTTAAGGCTCACTTTAGTCCAGTATGTGTGTGTGTGTGCTCAGTCATATCTGACTCTTGGTGACCCCATGGACTGTAGCCCATCAGGCTCCTCTGTCCATGGAATTTCCCAGGCAAGGATACTAGAGTGGGTTGTCATTTCCTTCTCCACGAGATCTTCCCGACCCAGGGATCAAACCTGTGTCTCCTGCACTGGCAGGAGGATTCTTTACCACTGAGCCACCTGGGAAGCCCAGATATGACCTCATGTTGACTAATTACATGTGCAAAAGTCCTGTTTCATGATAGGATCACATTTACAGGTTTGGGGTGGACATGAATTTGTGTTAGAACACTAACGCAATCTTTGAATAAAATGAGCAATTTTTACTAGGCACGGGATGGCTCCATAATAGGAAAGATTAGGCAGGAGTTTTCAAATTTAATCATGAGGACTCAGGCAGTAAAATTAAAGTTCTATCTAGAATATCGTCCTTTCATTCAATAAACATTTACTAATCCCAAGTGTCTACCTAACACAGAGTCATATGCATGGATTAGCTCAACATGAATAAGGCACCATGGATCCCTTGATGGGTCTCAAAGCCTGGTGGGGGAGACAGAACACAAAAGCACAACCAAAATATAATATAGGGAAGTTTGCTCTGAAGCCCTATGAAAGCACAGAAGTTAAAGTAATTATTTCAGCCTGAAAAGATGATAGTGAACTAAAGTGGCCATTCTCCAGGCAGAAAAAAATATGGCAAAAAAGAAAAAAGGAAATGTGTCTCTAGCTCAAGTTCCATCTTTCTTTCCTCCTTCTAGTAAAAACATCGAAATTTCTTCTGGGAAACCACCCCTTCTCCATTCTCATCACTGCTGACTGAGTAGACTAATCTCAACCAAGGCTCCTGGAGTTTCAGGCCAGTCAGTATATCCCATGTTTTTGTCTAATCAGAGCCAATAAGAGACAAGGAGACAAGGAGACAGTGGCTGAGGATGAAGGAAAGAGAGGTTTGGGTTCCACTCATTCGGTGCTTTAAGAATATGAGATTTGCAGCTGCTGGAACCATCCTGCAACCTAAAGCAGAGAATCTAGAAGCTGCCAAGTAAAACAGCAGATCCTGGGAATGGAGCCATTCACAAGAAGCACAGCCAAAGGCTGGTCCTGTTAGCATTATTTATGCCCCGAATCTAACCATACCTGAAGCTAGATCTATCCATGGACCCTTTATTACAGGAGTCAACAGATATATTTCATCTTGCTTAAGTTCTTGTGACACCTATAGCTAAATGACTCTCCATTGAAACAGCAGTCCCAGATGCAAAAATGATATGTCAGAAGTTACAGAGGCCAAAATAGCAGGTTTTTTTCTAGAAATGGTTGTGAACTTAGTGTGGTTGATAAGTGAGCAAAGAGATGCTGGAGGTCTCATCAGAAGGGACTTTAGATCAAGTGGGGTTTGGGTTTCATTGGGAAAATTCTACACCCCTTCCAATTCTGAAATTCTTAAGTCTCTGAGTCTGGGATTCAGAAACTTTTGCAGGAGAAAAGGAACTTCAGCCCATGAGTAGCAGCCTTTCCTGAGATACAGCCTCAGATCTGAATGTGCCTGTTATTTGGGCATTTTATCTGTATACATCAACCTACAGGGAGGCAGGGAGTCTGGGGTAAGAATTACTGCCCAGGGCCCCTGGAGCTCATGACCCTGGGTATGCTGACCACACATGTGGCAGTAACCTTCACAGATTGCATGTGCTACACCCCCATGGCTGAGTCTCCCCCCATCCTCAGGTTCCTGCAACCCAATCATACTTAGGGGTGCTGGAAATTTCCACTTCTGGGCTCCTGAGCAATCACAAGGGTAGGCAACAGAGCTGAAGCCAGCAGTCACATCTTAACATTCACACAGTCCCTAACCCTCATACCAGGCTTAGCAGCTGCAAGTCACCCAGGGATCACCAGAAATTTATTCCAGCCACTCCACACAGATACATCTGTCTGTGTCTGGGGAAGAGATGGGGCTCAGAGTCAGCACTCAGGAGGCAGACTGGACTGGGCAACAAGACGACTGCTTGGCATTCTCATCAGTGCCATGAATAATCCACACAGAAGGAGCAGGGTCCCCTCCCTCCTCAAAAGACGCCAAGGGGAAAAGAAGCAAGGCTCCCATCTACCTGGGTATCTAAGAATCAATGACAGGGACAAGGGGACAGATTCAGGTAAAAGTAACACTGCGAGAGTCTGCTTATATGGACTTGTTTTGGTTACCTGAGAAACTGACCAAAATGTAGGTTTCATGACAGCAGTGAACTTGTCTTTTTATGATGAACACTATATCCCATTTACTGAGCGATGATAAAGCAATAAAACTACAGGGTGGTAGTCTAAATGTGTGTGTGTGAGAGAGACAGAATGCACTTTATCCTTTCAATAATCCCAGGAAGTGGGCACAATCATTGACCCCTTGAACAAGGGAGTAAGCTGAGACAGAGGCTGAATAACTTGTACAAGGTTATACAACTCGGGTTTCAAGCCAATATCTGAATCCAAAACAAAATTGGCTCCAGGGTCCACGCTCTCATGATTTTTGTGCTTATACTGCTTTCCAACTGCTTAGAATGTTCATTCAACAAGTACTAATAGACTATTGATGACAGTCCAGGTACATTCCTAGCTCCTGGGGATTCAGCTATGAATAAAAAGAAGTCAGGAGTTCATTAAACATTTGCTGGCTGGATGGATAGATGGATGTAGAATGGATGGCTAGAAAGATGAATGAATTGATGGATGAATGAGCTGATGGATGGGTGAAGAACATGGTGGAAATTAGAAATATGGAAAGGATCCGTTGACTATTACAGGTGAGCCATCAATAAAAGAGACCATGGATCTCTCTTCATGTGTTTTTTTCCTGCTTTTGACAGTAATTTGTCAGCAGAATGCATCATGTAGGCTCTAGGACCAGACGCCTGGCTCCATTCCTCTACCATCTGCGTCATCTGGAGCAAATCACTTAACCCCCGGACCTGTTTCCTCACTTATAAAATAAGAATAACCCCAGCTACACACACAGTTGCTGTGGTTTAAATGTTATTTGCTATTGTTTGGAGCCCAATGCAAATGTTATCTCTTTCTCTGTAGCTTTCAAGTCAATTCAATGTTTATGAAATGTGTCCTTTTTGCAAACTCTGTGCTGGGGTAAGGATATGACAGTAAATTAGACAAATATGGTCCTTTTATTTGAAGAAATTTTAGTTCAGCAGGGAAAACAGGAGAAAAACATAGCAGATGAGCGTTAAGAAAAGGACCCTGTGGGGTGCTAGGGGATTGTTCAATCAGGATAGAATTAGTCTCTCTTTGATGCTCCCGTATTATTTCACTTGGTTTGGCTACTAGCGTACACATCATCTCACCTGTCAATCAAGACTCTTAGAGAGAAGTCTACACAACCCTTAAAGAGAAATCAATTGTACCAAATGCATGTATGGATGGATGATGAACAGATGAAGGGATAAATAGATGAATGGAAGGAAGATAGGGAAGATGGATAGATGGATTGATGAATGGAAGGAAGGAAGTATTGACATATGAATGGATGCGTGGATGGATGGATAAATGGATGGAGGGAAGGAAAGAAGGAAGGAAGGGAACCGAAGGGAAGGAAGGAGGGAGGAAGGAAAGCAGGAGGGAAACACTGAAGTATGGATGCATTGATGGATGGATGGATGAAAGAAAGGAAGAAAAGACAGATGTATGTATGTATGGAAGCATGGATGGACAGATGGGCAGAAGGAAGCTGAAGCAATAGCCCACAATCACAGAACAGTCAGGACTTCACAAAAGCCAAGTCCACGGGCAAAGCACAGTCTACTCTGAGCCAATGTCCACATATTTGAAACTTGAATGGAACAAGAGGCTCAGATGCAAACCTGGGGCAAAGCCAGAAACTTCAAATGATGGCGCAGGGAAGATGAAAAACAGGGTTCAGAAGTAGGAGATGATGTTTGCATAAAGAATTCTTTAGATAGCGGGATCCAGCAGGACATGCGTAGAACATTACAAAAATAGCCACAAATATCTCCCACCCTTACAGAGGCCCCCCTTCCCAATATGACTTTGCAGCTCCTCTCATCAAGAGGTGGAATTTTTCATCTGCGCCTTGAATCTGACCTTGCCCATGTGGTCAGTGGGACTTTAGCAAATGTGATACTAGCAGAAGCAGAAAAGCACTTGAACAGTGGAATTTACTCTCTCACTATTTTGGGAGCCCCGTGATCACTATGAACCGCCAGGCTCACTAAACTTGCTGCATAAGGAGAGACACGTGGCTGAGTCATTCATGCCCATCGCCCTGGCTGACACAAAGCCAATCATCAGGCATGGATGGGACCATCCTAAAGAGGCAATATCTGGTGAGTTGCCATCTGAGTGCAGACATCAGGTGGCGTTGACCCATAAATAGAAAAACCACTCCCACCAGCCACAGAATCAGAGGAAATAATAAAATAATGACCCTTTCAAGCCACTAAGTTTGGGACAATGCGCTATGCTCTGAAAGCTCATTGAAATACAGGGAATCATGAGTAGCCATGGCCACCCCAGGACACTCCGCAAACGTGTGGATGAAGTTGCTTGTTTCTATTTGCTGATCCTGGGAGCCAAGGGATAATTTCAGCAAAAGCCCTTCTCATCGGCTCGGGTACATGAGCTGACCACTCTCTGGAATTCAAGAGGCAGCTTGTATGCATGTGTTTACACATGCATTTGTTTGTTTGTTTATTTACTTGGCTGCACTGGGTCTTTGCTGCTGCACACGGGCTTTCTCTAGTTGCGGCAAATGGTGGGGTGGGGGGCTACTCTTCATTGCGGAGTGCGGGCTTCTCATCGCAGTGGTTTCTCTTGTTGTGGAGCATGGGTTCCAAGGCACCTGGGTCCAGTAGTTGCCGCGCAGGGGCTTAACTGCCCTGTGGCATGTGGGATCTTTCCAGATCAGGGATTGGACCGGTGTCCCCTGCATTAGCAGGTGGATTCTTTTTTTTTTATTTTTTAAATTATTTATTTATTTATTTTTTCAGTGGGTTTTGTCATACATTGACATGAATCAGCAATAGATTTACACGTATTCCCCATCCCGATCCCCTCTCCCACCTCCCTCTCCACCCGATTCCTCTGGGTCTTCCCAGTGCACCAGTTTCGAGCACTTGTCTCATGCATCCACTAACACATATATATGGAATTTAGAAAGATGGTAACGACAACCCTATATGCAAAACAGAAAAAGAGACACAGAAGTACAGAACAGCCTTTTGAACTCTGTGGGAGAAGGTGAGGGTGGGATGTTGCGAAAGAGCAGGTGGATTCTTAACCACTGGACCACCAGGAAGTCCCTCCACCACTTTTTAACTGTTGAATAATTTATTCAGCAAACATTAATGGAGAGCCCATAAGAGTAAAGCTCTGCAAAGAAAGGGAGGCAAGATAGACATGGGTCGTGTCCCGACACGACTATGCGATCTTATCAAGGTCTGGGAGCCAATTTTTCGCAGAGAGTTTTGAGCCGACAGGGGGTATGATGACAATTGTCTGGCCTGATCCTGGACCCTTAGCCAAAAAAAATCCATCTATACCCTGCTTGCCAGCACCCAGGAAGAAGGAAGGATAGTTGTCCTCATTTCTTCACAGAATGGTTAACACGACAGTCTCCACTGTATGAGTCTGGATTCAGGACTCAGTATTTGTGTTCATTAATTTCCTGGTGCTTCATTTTTCTTATTTGAAAAAGAGAGCTGGTAATAGTCACTAGTTTGTAGGGTTGTTGCAAGGATTAAATAAGGTACACCTAGAGTACCTGGTCCTAGGCACAACACATGCTGTTTTTAAAATTTTATTTTATTGGAGTGTAGTTGCTTTACGATGTTGTGTTAATTTCTGCTGTTCAGTACAGTGATTCAGTTATACAGACACATACATTCTTTTACATATTCTTTTCCGGTACAGTTTATCATAGGACATTGAATAAAATCCCCTGTATTATACAGGAGGGTCTTGCTGTTTATCCATTCTCTATACAATAGTTCACTCCTGCTAGTCCCAAACTCTCAACCCACCCTTCCCACACCCCTCAACCACCATGGCAACCAGAAGTTTGTTCTCTGTGTCTGTGAGTCTGTTTCACAGATAAGTTCATTTATGTCATATAATGTCATTATTCTGTATTATCCTTCTTCCCTGTCATCCTATTCTCACTCTTCACTCTATGAAGCTCCTGACATGCGGCTCAGACTTTTTCACTCCCAAATGGATTTCCTTCCCCAATTTAGATCCTGGGAACCCTCTCTGAGGCAGCCATGAAACTTTCCTTCTCCAGTCAACTGCTGTGGGAACGTAACTGATAGATAGTTCTGGTTTCAGGACTGTCCACTGGTCTGGCCAGATGTCTTTTAGAACTGCGTCAGTAACAAGTTCTACCCAACCTTCTTTCTTTTCCCTCTGCAGGTGACAGACCCACACTGCAGTCTAAAAATTCCCCCTGTCATCTCCATCTGCCTCGCCTTTTTCCTTCACACACTCCTCTACAACTCTCTTATGTCTCATCTTCTACTGGCATCCGCTTCTGTTCCTTGTACGAGCATTCGTGCTAAGTCATTTCAGTCATGTCCGATTCTTTGCAACCCTATGGACGGCAGCCTGCCAGGTTCCTCTGTCCATGAGATTCTCCAGGCAAGAACATTGGAGTGGGGGGCCATTCTCTTCTCCAGGGGATCTTCCTGACTCAGGGATTGAACCTGCATCTCTTGCATCTCCTGCATTGGCAGGCGGGTTCTTTACCCACTGAGCCACCTGAGAAGCCCCTTCTACTCCTTGGGAGGATCCAAAGTAACACAGCCTTTGACACGATATCCTACCCAAGCTCTCTGACTTCCTCCGTTTAATGCTACCATAGGCAACAGCCTCCCAAACAACTGGAGTTCAAGACCTAGAGTATCCAGGAGAGATGTGCAAGAGTTAGAAGCATCAGTCCACCTCACAGCCACATCTTATCACCTCTACCTTAAAATGCAGCTGAAACCTGACCACTTCCCCCACCACCATCTCGGGGCAGAGGCCATCCTCTCCTGTCTGTGTGCTGGCAGTAGGATCCTGGAGGCTTCCTGTCTCTGCGCTAGATTCTCTCCAGTCTGCTCTGTTAGAAGGATGTGATGGGAGCAACATGAATAGACCACTATATATAAAACAGGCAACCAACACAGCCCTACTGTGCAACACACGGAACTATATGCAATATTTTGTAATAACCTATACTGAGAAACAGTCTGAAAAAGTATATATATTTAGACACCGTTGTTGTTTAGTTGCTCAGTCATGTCTGACTCTTTGCGACCTCATGTGTAGCCCACCAGGCTTCTCGGTCCATGGGATTTCCTAGGCAAGAATACTGGAGTGGGTTGCCATTCCCTCCTCCAGGGATCTTCCTGACCCAGGGATCAAACCTGTGGCTCCTGCATTGCAGGCAGATTTTTTACCACTGAGCCACCAGGGAAGCCCACATTATATATAATAATATATGATATATATTATTATATACACACACACACATATATATATAAATACACATGGGCTTCCCTGGTGGCTCAGTGATAAAGAATCTGCCTGCAGTGCAGGAGATCTGGGTTCGATCCCTAAGTCAGGAAGATTCCTGGAGAAGGGAATGGCAACCCATTCCAGTATCCTTGCCTGGGAAATGCCATGGACCGAGAAGCCTGGTGGGCTACAGTCCATAGGGTCGCAAAGAGTCAGACATGATTGAGCGCCTAACACACACATAAACATATATAAACATATTCAATATGTTTAAATAAATATAAATAAATGTATAAAAGTGAATCACTGTACTGTACACCTAAGACTAACACAACACTGTAAATCAAATATACTTCAATTTTTTAAAATTAAAAACCAAAACTATGTGTTCCTATTCAAGCGGAGTCGGACGATGGATCCCCTCTGCTTAATGTCTTCTGACAGATCCCGCAACTCAGACCAAAGGTTATAGAGTCCTCGCCATGTTCACAAAGGCCCTCCCTGACCTGCTCCAGCCCAGCCACTTGCTCATTTGACTATATTTACAGTTTTCCTCTGATGTTTCCACCTCAGGGTTTCATCACTAGCTGTTCCTCTGTCTGTAAGCTTCCTGCTGAAGACACCGTTTGGTTCAATTCCCTCTCTTTACTCAAATGCCACCTTCTTAGGGAGACCCTCACTCTTCACACTGCCTGAAATTCCACATTCCCCTCCCTACCTTCTTGCACCATTTTCCCCCACAACATTCCTCATGATGTAACACAGTTTATAATTGAATTATCCTATCTTGGGTATGGTAGATCTCTCCCTAATAAAATGTAAATTCCAATGACTGCAGGTAATTTTGTCTATTGACTGTTGTAGTCACAATACCTACTATGGAATCTGGCACATGAGGGAAGGAGGGAGGAAGAGACAGATGGATGAATGAATAGATAAATGAAGGGAGAGCCAGAGATGGATGAATCAATGGAGAGATGAATGGAGGGAGAGATGGAGGAATGAAGGGAGGGACCTGGGAGGGAGGGTAAGGAGTGGTGAATGAATAGATTCAGAGAGGGATGAAGGGATGGAGGGAGGGAAGGGGAGAGGTAGAGAGCGGTAGAGGAGGACTCAGGGGAGGGATGGAGGCATGGGTGGAGGGATGGAGGGACAGACGAAAGGAGAGGAGAAAAGAAGGGAAAGAGAGAAGGAAGTACAATAAAGGGCCAGCCAGGTGCCGGATGTACCACAAGGCTCATCAGAGAAAAGCAAATTGCTGCCGGCAAGGACATAACTGATGCCTATGGAGACTGAACCATGTATTTACTCTGAAAAATCTTCCACTCTGATCTAATGTCATTCATCCTTCCAGGCCCTGAGGTGAGTGGGAACACAGATTAGATGGCCTGGGACTTCCACCTGTTAATATCCCAAAGATGGAGATGAACATGGCAAGAAGATTTGAAGCTTTAGAGTAAGACAGACCAAGATCTGAATCCGGATCCTGTGCAGTCGTGGCCAAGTTACCAAACCTCTCTGAGCCTTATCTTCTTCCTCTCTAAAACTGAGATAACAATACATTTATATCAAGATAACAACAGAGATATTCTAAGAATTAAATGACACATACAAAAAGTTTAAATAATTCCTGGTGGCTCAGATGGTAAAGAATTTGCCTTCAAAGCAGGAGACCTGAGTTCGATCCCTAGTTTGGGAAGATCCCTTGGAAGAAGGCATGGAAACCCGCTCCAGTATTCTTGCCTGGAGAATCCCATGAACAGAGGAGCCCGGGGCGGGGGGTTGTGGTGGGGGGAGGCCTATAGTCCTCAGGTCACAGAGTCAGACACGACTGAAGAGAATTAGCATGCATGCACTGTTAGAGTCGCTATGAGGATGACACTAGCTGACTCTGGGCTCTGAACAGGTAACAGCTCAGTAAATAAGCACAGCATTGCTGCTTCTGTTGTTACAGATGATAAGCTCTGCAGACCTGAGATGTGCACCCAGCGTCCTGCAGATACTCTGGAATCAGCCACTCAACTCCTGAGCCCTCCCTTGTAAGTACCGGATTGGCCAAAAAGTTCGTTCAGGTTTGTCCATAAGATGCTATGGAAAAACCCGAACAACTTTTTGGCCAACCGAGACTCACAGTCAAATAACTTGCCCAAAGCCCCAGAGTTTACAAGTGGCAGCCCTAAGATTAAACCCACAGGTGAGGGAGGTCAGCCTTCAGCATCTTCACTCCCCAAATCCCCCAGGCCATTCTGACCATCCCCACACACAGGGGAAAGTTGTCATAATCCACCAACTTGTTCAGAGAGCAATATTACTTCACAGTCCAGACTCTCTTCTGCTCAAGGGGAATCTGTGAGCTTGTACCATCCGTGCTGTTTCTCCATGGAGAACCAATCACCAGCCTGGCCCCTAGTGCTGGGACTCAATACAAGCCCCGCCTGCTCCCCAGGAGCAGATGGCTGTCTCTAAAGCCATCTTTCCCTGAGCTCCTTCCTGGTACCCTAGGAGCTTTCCATAATTACTGCTATTATTCTTACACTCAGTGAGTTCATGAAATCAGAATGCCAAAGGTACAGTGGAAACACACACACGGAGAAACACACAAGCACAAATAAAGACACACACAGACACGAGCACTCAGATGCCACAGGGATTCTGAGAGGCGGAGACACAAAGAAGTTCCAGGAGCGGGCATCATTCTACCCGTGGGTCTGTCTACGCAGAGATCTTTTCATTTTGTTTTCTCTTCCAGGCAGATGCAGTGTTTATTAACCACCTTACCCGCAACGTACCTGCAAGGAACGTGGCGGGGGGGTAGGCGATGACCACGGTTGACAAGGGCAATTCCTGTTTCTCTTGATTCCTAACCAGTTTTTAAAGTGGACAATACTACAGCACTTGCTCCTTAAGGAAATGACTTACAAAGAGTTTTAGCCTCCGGATGAAATGCTCGGGTTTTCTTCTGTGGTTTGAATTCTGAACCTTTTCAAAGTGAGGGCTCACCAACTGGTTTCTGTTGATGAAGTCTTTTCCTCTCCAACCTAAGCAGGGGTTGCAGTTCTTTTCCTTTTGAGACGACCCAGACGGCTGTCGCTTTGTGTCAAGGTGCCGCTGGGCGTCTGCTACAGGCTGACAGAGGGACATCTGTTGTCAGGGCCACGGCCTCCTACAGAGGGGAGAGGTGAGGCGAAGACAGGAGCTGGTTGAGATACCTGCTGTTCCATCCGGATTTAGTATCTTACAATGAATCTTCAATTTGTAAGAAAAAAAAAAAAATCAGCCTCTTGGCATAGAAGTCATTGCGGCCACCAAGCTCTAAGTCTGTTCCATTCTCTTTTTCAGGATTCCCAAGAAAGTGGTCCTCGCATTCTCCATCCTGGGAGCACCCACACCTCGTCCAAGTTGGAGGCAGAGGCAATAGGAGCAACAAGACAAGCACATGATTGTAGATTCCGATCTAGCTGATTCCTGTGCATCCGATACAAACCATCCGAGGATCTTTACTGTTTTATTTTCCTGACATCTCACAAGAACACAGGCTTCCCAGGTGGCTCAGTGGGAAAGAATCCACCCGCCAATGCAAGGAGACTCAGGAGACATGGGTTCGATCCCTGAGTGGGCAAGAGCCCCTGGAGGAGGGTGTGTCAACCCACCTCAGTGTTCTCACCTCGAAAATCCCACGGACAGAGGAGCCTGATGGGCTACCATCCATGGAGTTGCCAAAGAGTCAGACATGACTGAGCGACAGAGCATGCATACCAAAGAACATGCCAAAGGAGATACATAGAAACCTAACTCTACATACCTACCTGTCTATCTATCTATCTACTTTTCTGTGTGTGCATTTTGAAAAAGCAAAAGTGTTAGTGACTCAGTCATGTCTGACCCTTTGCTATATTTTACAGCTGAGTAAACTGAGGCCCAAAAGATACTCAACAAGCTCCTGTTGCAGGTCATGCCCTGCAAGGTTTAAGCAACTTGCTTGGATATGGGTGACTGGAGATCCACTCAGCTCTCCTAACCTCACTCCCAATAGTCTTGAGCAAGATCCCGCTGACTTGCTAATTCTTAATCGTGACTAGAAACGATTTCAGCATTCACTCAATCTAGATTTACTGAGCATCTAATATCTGCCAGGGCCTGTGGCTAGTGTAAGAGATACTGGCTGAGTCCTAGGGATTAAAAACCCCATGGAAAATGCATCAGTAGGCCTGTGTGCATTGAGTAGTGTGTGTGTGTGTGTGTGTGTGTGTGTGTGTGCATGCATGCACACGTAACTGCTAAAGGCAAAGATGGATGATACACAAATCTAAAGCAGAGGGACTGCACTGCACCAGGATGTGTTCAGCTACATGAAAGAAGTCAGTCCGAGGAGACTTTCCTGCTGGTCCAGTGGCTAACACTCCATGCTTCCAATGCAGGGGGCCCAGGTTCAATCCCTTGTTGAGAAACTAGATCCCATATGCCGCAGCAAAGATCAAGGACTGTCAGTCTGCAACTAAGACCCAGTGCAGCCAAATAAATAAATGATATTTTTTTCAAAGGAGTCAATATTACTAGCACAAGATCCTAAAGCCACACAGAGGGTACTATAGGATCAGCAGACTGCAGAGAGTATCCAATCTAGTGGGTGACTTAATTTCTTCCCTTCCAGCTCTGCCAATTCAACAACACAGGACAAATGACAGCTTGGCTCCTCCATCAATAAGGTTGTTAATGGCCCCATCACCCTCGTTCACCCTAACCCTGTGCCATGATTATCCTCTGTGAATCCTCCTTAAGCCTTTGTGGATTTTCCTGAAGCACTCCAGGGCTCTATAACCTGGGCCCCAGAATCCAGGCTGGACATAAAGTTTAGGGTTTGACAAGTCATCTTTACTCTTGGTGGAAGGGAGGATTTGAAGGATGGATTTTATTTTAAAGTTTGGTTTAACTCTATCAGAGAAAAGACAGCCTGAGTTGGATATGTTACTTGCGACTCTGTGGTCGGGTAAGAACAGGTCCACTCCCTCTCTATGTGAAATGGTTAAGTGAGCCTTCTAGGGAACCAAGAATCCCTAAATATTCATAAAGTAGGAATATACGGCTCAGAGAAACCAATGAGATGGATGTTCTGACCATTAAAATTCCTCTGCAAGATCCCAGTACATGGAAGAATAAACCTTACTGCCTCCTCTGCAATAAATGTTATCTTTAATATAGAAGAATAAGCCCTCTAAGCACAAGGCAAGTCTCTAGCCCTTGAGAGAGATCCGTGAATTACTTAGAAGTACAAGTGAGCTCACGTCAATGGATGACACATAAGAAGTTTCAGATCATTAGGCTCTGTTATGGACTGAATCACGTCCCCTCAAAATTTATATGTTGAAGCTAGAGCCTCAATACTTCGTAATGTGACTGAATTTGAAGTTAAGGCCTTTGGGGAGATGATTCCATTGAAATGAGGTCATCAGGTAGACCCAGATTCAATGTGACAGGTGTTTTTAGAAGAAGAGATTAGGACACTCAGAGAGAGATGGGGGGGGGGGGGCGGCGGTGTCCTGCACAGAGGGATGACCACGTGAAAAGGAAGCAAGAAGGTTGCCCTCTGCAAGCCAAGGAGTTGTTGTTGTGTTCGTCGCTCAGTTGTATCCAACTCTTTGTGACCCCATGGGCTGTAGCTCTCCAGGCTTCTCTGTCCATGAAATTCTCCAGGCAAGAACACTGGAATGGGTTCCCTTCTCCCGGGGATCCTCCCGGCCCAGGGATCGAACACAGGTCTCCTGCATTGCAAGCACATTCTTTACCACATGAGCCACCAGGAAAGCCCGCAAGCCAAGGAGAGGCCTCCAAGTAAAGTCAACCCTGCTGACACCTTAATCTTGGACTTCGAGACTCAAGAAGCGTGAGAAAATAAATACCTGCTGTCTAAGCCCCCCAGTCTAAGGTATTCTGTTACGGCAACTGGAGCAGACTAACACATGAGTCCAAACATTGGACATCTTGCATAAAATGAGGACGCACTAGAGGGAAATTTTATGCACAAAGTTTCTATGTTCAGGTGACTTTAAAAGGAAAGAGATTTTTAAACCTCTATCTAGCTTAAATCTATCTTTCCAAATGCACCCTATGGCACTTGTCTGTAAAATCAAAGCAATGTTTAATTTTAGTGGATGGCTTGATCTTTTAAAGTAGGGTAGAATATTTTAAAAATACATATCCAACTGGTCAAAATTACAAGACTTTTAGAGGATCGTATAAGAGAATACCTCCATGCTATCTTAGTAGACAGAGAAACTTCAATAAAAACCAAGATGTTCAACTTATAAAAATAAATAAGAACTTCTGATTAAATTAAAATTAATAAGTTCTGTTTCTCATAAAACATCATTAAGAAAGAGAAACGTCAAGACACATGGTGAAAAATACACTTCCAAATACGTAAAACAAACAAAGGATTCACATCCAGGATATAGCATAATAAGAAAACAGGCTACATAAGAGAAAAATGAGCAAAATACAACAAGAAAGAAAATCATCTAAATAACCAAAAACATAGTGCCCAATTCTGGTAGAATTAGGGAAATGTCTAACAAAAGTTCAATAAACTACCACTACACATTTTTGGCAAAGAGGAAAAATTCAAACAATATCAAGAATAAGCAATATGAAGTAACAGGAACTCTCATACACTGCTGCTGAGAGTAAAAATTGACAGGATCACTTTGAAAAGTAGTTTAATATTATTCTCTGAAGTTGAGGATACAAATACCCAACGAACCAGAAATTCTACTTTCAGAGAAGTACTCTAGAGAAACTCCTGCATACACATACCAAGTAATGTTTCAAAAACATTCATAGCTATTGTGATATTGTGATATAATAAGAAATAAATATGTCCTTATTCTCTGCTCCTGGCCAGAGCTCCATAACCTTTGTAATTTGGGGGTATGTATAGGGAGGTTGCTTGCTTATTTCATTATTGGTTTTTTGTTGTTGTTGTCATTGTTAATTCTACCTGGACAAGATTTATATCATGGGATATTATCAAAACATAGTGCTCAAGAAATGGTGGGCATTCGTAAGGGCAGGTATTCATAACAGAAGCCAGGCAGTTCAGCTTTTTTTTTTTTTTGCAGGTTGATGAAATGTTATCAGAGAAAAAACAACGTAGCTGCTTAGAGGAAAGTATGTGTAAGGCACATCAGAAAGACTGATCATGAAACTGATTTTGTCCTGACCCTGTACTTACAAGGCAAATTTTCTACCTCTCTGAGCCCTTGGTTTTCTCCGCTATAAAATGGACATCATTATAATAGCTACTGTACAGTACAGTCATGAAAATTAAACAAGATAAGAGACATGAACTAGCTTGATAGAGTATGCATGTAGAAATGCTCAGTCGCTTCAGTCCTGTCTGACTCTTCTGCAACCCCATGGACTGCAGCCCGCCAGGCTCCCCTGTCCATGGGATTCTGCAGGCAAGAATACTGGAGTGGGTTTGCCATGCCCTCCTCCAGGGGATCTTCCCGACCCAGGAGCCCACCAAACCTGCCTTTCTTACAGCGTCTGCGCTGGGGGCTCCTTTACGACTAGGGCCACCTAGGAAGCCCGGAGAGAGTGCGCCCTTATCTAATATCTCGTTTGCCGCTATTCTTAGAAGTTTGCAAAGAATTCCACTGTATCTGTACTATCTGTCTCAACAAACAAACTTTTGTTAAAACTGCCAGAGTTGTTAAAACTACACAGAGTTGGATTTCTTGTGTGATTTTAGAACAAGTGCCTTTTTTCTTCAAAATTCCAAGCAATGCCGAAAAACACATTTTTAAAAGAGCAAGCTCAAAAAAATCAAGGAATTCTGACCGGTCTATGGGGCGAAATGCTGGAATAATCCCCAAATTGCAGGAAATGACTGTGTTTCAGAGAAAAGAGTGGTCGACACATCCCAAACCTAAAATGAACAAGTACAAAAAGATGTAAGTCCCCAGGGATATTCTCAAGTTGAAAAGCTGGGGAGTTACATTCAGAGCTGCCAGATAAATAAAGAGAAGATACACACACAGCCTTCAGAGGTCTACAGAGGTGGGGAAGAATTTTAAAAATTATATGAAAGCACTATGTAAAATTTATAACAATCCTGAAAATCCATGCAAAATGAATGACTTCTTGGGAAAATATCATTTCCTGAAACTGACTCAAGAAGAGGTGGAAAATTCGAATAGACTAATAATTATCGAAGAAATTGGAAATGCTGTCAAAAAACTACTCAAAACGAGGAATTGGTGAAAGCAATTTGGAAGTAGCTATTAAAATTAAAAACACACATACTTCTCAACTCAGAAATCACACTCCTGGGAGGCTGTCAAATAGGAATGAAAGTACCAGTACACAGCATATATGTTAGGGTTGTTAATGAAGAATTATTTGTAGAAGAAAAAAGCAGGGGAGAAAGTGAATGACCAACATGGAAAATTGTAGAGTCATAGAAAAAGTGAGTTAGATTTTTATCAGCTGATTTGGGGCAATCTACAGAATGTATCAGGGGCTTCCATATTGGCTCAGATGGTAAAGAATCTGCCTGCAATTCAGGAGACCCGGGTTCAATCAGTATAGATCAATACAGAATATACTGATAGAAGAGACAGCAAGACGCAGAGAAGCACATATAAGTGTATTCTGATTTTGCAAAACAATCATCAAAACAATTCCCTGTGTGTGTGTCTGCATATACATATATTTGTATATTTTATAAACATAGAGAAAGTTCTGGAAATGTACACAGCAGGCTGTAAATATTGGTTATAGAATGAAGGTCAGGGAATGAGTTGCTAAGAAAAGTGGAGGGAAATTTAAAAACAAAACCAAAAGAAGAAGAAACAAAAGATTACATGTAAATTAGGGATTCCATAACAAAATGTTTGCATGCTATGACTCTTTTGATGTAGCATTAGATATATGTATGCATGTGTGATCAAGTTGTATGTATTCATCAGTGCAAAAAGTGAAAATAAAAAAACAAAAACATGAGTAAATGAAAAAGATACTGACACAAGCTTTTCAGAGGCTTCCCAAACCTTTAAGATACAATAAAAAGACCCAAAATTTAAAAGGAAGGACGCTTCTTGTTCTTAACTCATTCTGTGATTCCTGATGGCAAAGCTGTACAAACAAGACACACAGACCAATGGAAAACGACAGCCTAGCCTAAGTGGGCTTCCCGGGGGGTGTTAGTGGTAAAGAACTTGCCTGCCAATGTAGGAAACATAGGAGATGCAGGTTTGATCCCTGGGTTGGGACAATCCCCTGGAGAAGGCAATGGCAACCCACTCCAGTACTCTTGCCTGGGAAATCCCATGGACAGAGGAGCCTGGCGGGCTACAGTCAGGAGATGCAGAGAGTCAGCCATGACTGAAGTGACTTAGCATGCACGTAAAGCCCCACTGGTGGGCAGAAAAGCAGACTCTGGGGCGATCCTCTCCAGAAGTGAATGGAAGAACATTGCGGCCATGGAGGATTCATTCAAACAATGAGGAGACTTCTGGCTTTAGTTCCAGCATGTAATGAAAGTGATGGGCATGACGGGACCTTGGAAGTCATCACACCCATCTGTCCAAGAAGAAAAAGTTGAACAAGTGAAAAATCAATGACTTCTCTTGGATCTATCAGAGAAGTGAAGTCATAAGGCAAACCTCCTTGTAAAGGCAAACCTCCTTGTAATGTACAGATGAGTCAACAGAGTTATGGTCAAGATCTGCTTGTCTGGAGCAACAGTCGGAACACTTACATGGTGATTTTGACAAATTGCTGGAGGCCACATATGGACTCGTGTGAGAGTGAGATATTCCTGGGGACTCCAGTCTCAGGAAGTCTCTGATTCTTTGACACCAACTGGGTGTCCAAAAATTCAACTTAACTGTGACACTAACTACCCAAAGCTAGTGCAGCCTCCACAGGTTCACGGGCTTAGTCCAACAAGACAGTTCCACATAAGACGCGGCCACAAATGTGCTCAGGCTAGACACACTTTGGCCAGCCAAATACAAATTTGATGGTTCCTATGACTGCCTTCCTAGATTCTACAACTTGCTAGAACAAGTCACAGAACTCAGGAAAACACTTAATGTACCTTTCTCAGTTGATTACCAAGGACACAACTATTACTGCATTATTATGACTGCCTTCTCAGATTCTATAACTTGCTAGAACAAGTCACAGAACTCAGGAAAACACTTTTGTTTACCTTTTATCAGTTGATTACAAAGGACAGGACCTCCCTGGTGGTACAGTGGATAGGAATTCACCTGCCAATGCAGGAGACATGGGTTTGATCCCTGGTCCAGGAAGATTCCAAGGAGCAGCTAAAGCCTGTGTGCCACAACTACCGAGGCCTTGTTCTAGGGCCAGGGCTCCAGAGCAAGAGAAGCCACTGCAGTAAGAAGACCTTGCCCTGCAACAAAGAGTGGCCCCCACTTGTTGCAAAAAGAGAAAGAATCACACTGCAACAAAGATCCAACACAATCAAAAATAAATAAATAAACTTTATAAAGGATACAGCTCAGAAACAGCCAAGTGAAATGGATGTGCAGGGCAAGGTATGGGGGTGAGGTTTCCACGCCCATTTCGGGGGTGACACCCTCCCAGTGCCTCAATGCATCCATTAACCCAAAAGCTCTCTGAACACCATGTAAGTTGAAGGGTGTTTTGGAGGCTTCATTAATTACACAGCCATGATTGACCCCTGGTAACTGAACTCAATCTCCAGCCCTGCTTCCCTCTCCCGAGGTTGGAGGGTGGGGTTGAAAGTTCCTATAATCATGATCTGGTCTTTCTGGTGACCAATCTCCAAAATGAGGCTCTCTCGGGGGCCCCTGCCAGGAATAATCTCATTAGCACACTAAAGAGAGTAAACGCCAAGGATTTTCGGAGCTCTGTGCCAGGACCTGGGAACAAAGAATACACATTTCTTTTTTAGTACACCACAGAGGATATAATACTACCGGAAACCCCAAGAGCATCTTACAGCAAGGAACTGAGAAAAATCAGTTTGTGGTTCAAATGGGGGGGAAGAAGTGGACCTAACCACAGCAGGATGTGTCCAATGTCTGTGTGTGTGTATACACTTTCAATCACTCAGTTGTGTCCAGCTATTTGCAACTCCGTAGACTGTAGCCCACCAGGCTCCTCTGTTCGTGGGATTCTCCAGGCAAGAATACTGGAGTGGGTTTCCATGCCCTCCTCCAGGGGATCTTCCTGACCCAGGGATCAAACCCACATCTTTGGCATCTCCTGCATGGGCAGGTGAACTCTTTGCCACTATGTCACCTGGGAAGCCCGAATGTGTCCAGAGCATATGCATAACATAGGACAACTTTCTGGGGATGAGGCTGTATCTGAGTTTTATCCCACCTGGGAGAAGGGCATCCCTGCACTCCTGGACTTTGAAGTCCCTGACACCGACAGCTACAGCAACGTGAAACACAGCCCAGCCCGTAGCCACGTTAACATAAAACTTCACACTCAGGGTCTGTTTACCCCAGTTCCTATGCCGCGTTGCACTTAGTCATTCAGTCATGTCCACCTCTTTGCGACCCCATGGACTGTAGCCCGCCAGGTTCCTCCATGCATGGGGATTCTCCAGGCAAGAATACTGGAGTGGGTTTCCATGCCCTCCTCCAGGGGATCTTGCCAACCCAGGGACTGAACCCAGGTCTCCCACATTGCATGTGGATTCTTTACCAGCTGAGCTATCAGGGAAGCCCACCTTAGTACCTGCTACCCAATATATCATGTCCAACTTTTAACAAAAATTACAAGGCATGTGAAAAGACAAAGAATGAAAGAACTGACGAGCTCTAGAGTTTCTATTCATACCATTCACTACATTGCAGCTTAAGAGCAAATGTATTTGATTATTTATATAGTCAGTGGAAAAGCATTTCATAAATTCCAGCCTTTATTTTGTTATGGAAAGTCTCAGAAAAGTCTTTCCCAACTCAAGAAAGTATACCTACCGAAAGTCTAATAAAAATTGTCAACATTAAAAACATCTTTTGGGGAATTCCCTGGCAGTCCAGGGGTTAGGGCTCCATGTTTCCACTGTAGGGAGCACAGATTTGATCCCTGGTCATGGAACTAAAATCTTGAGGCCAGGCAGGTGTCAGTGAAAAATGTTGCCTGCCATATCAGTAAACAAAGGATGCTGGAGCCCTCAAGATGCTACAGGCATCACTGTAACGTGGTGAGCCCTGAGGGAACTCAGGTTGTGCCCAAAGTCAAGCCCTCAGCCACCGCACCCACCCCCAATGGTGCACCCTGAGGGGACTCAGGATGGGGAAGAACAGGGTACTGGCCCAAGATACCTAAAGTGGGCATCAAAGGAATAACTTCAATGAGCCCAGACTCCTGCATCTTCCCATATATAGAAAAGTACTGCATTCCTTAATCTGAGATATCGGGTTTATCTTTCGATGTTTTGACTACCTGATTTTTTTGTTGCAAAAACTCCTGTATAAACCAGCTCCTCCCTTGCCTCTTCAGAGCTGCCCCTCAGAGGTATCTCAGGGGCTACTCCCAGGATGAACTTTTCAGCAAGTGAAGTGAAAGTCACTCAGTCATGCCCGACTCTTTGTGGACTCCATGGACTATACAGTCCATGGAATTTTCCAGGCCAGAATATTGGAGTGGGTAGCCTTTCCCTTCTCCAGGGGATCTTCCCAACCCAGCGATCAAACCCAGGTCTTCCGCATTGCAGGTGGATTCTTTACCAGCTGAGCCACCAGGGAACTTTTCAGAAAGTCTACCAATAAAACATAATTCTCAACTTTTAGGTTATGCATTTTTTTTAAACTCAACACAGGAAGGACAAAATCCCTGATATCATATTTCCTATACAATGTTATTCTAGAGTTTTAATGAAAGCAGTAAGACCTTTAAAGGAAATGAAATATTGGAAGAAAAAAGGTGAGAGTCATTAGTAGTAGAAGATATGATTGACTTGCCTTGTTAAATGAGGAAAAGCACCAAAAAAAAAAACATTCAAACTAATAATACAATCTTGTTAGGTGGTCAGATACTTTATAAATATACAAAAGTTGTTTCCTGTTTGGTACACAAACAACAGTGAAATAAAAAGATTAATGATAAGATGGATCTTCTCCAAACAAATGAAATATACAGGAAAAACTAGGAAAGACAAATATAAAGAAAATTGTGTAAATTTATAGAAGTATCTTAAAGAAGATATGAATAACTCAATAAGGCAAATACTTAAAATCTTCCCCTGAAAGTATTAGTTCAGTCCCCCATAAATTAAATTATCCACAGTATTTTAATCAAAATTGACAACCTATTTTTAAAGGAAATACTTTTTTTAATTTTGTAAAACAAATACAAAAAAAACAAAACAGTGGTGGACACATGCTCTGTGTGCAACCAAAATACATGAAAAAGCTAAATTTAATAAGTGTGTTGAAAGTGAAAGTGTTAGTTGCTCAGTCCTGTCCAACTCTGCGATCCCATGGACTGTAGCCCGCCAGGCTCCTCTGTCCATGGAATTCTCCAGGCAAGAATACTGGACTGGAGTGGGGAGCCATTCCCTTCAGGGGAGCCTTCCCAACCCAGGGATCAAACCCAGGTCTCCTGCACTGCAGGCAGATTCTTTACCTTCTGAGCCACCAGGGAAGCCCAAGAATACTGGAGTGTTATTGACATAAAATTAGACAGATTAGCAAAACAGAAGAAAGTTCAGAAATACAATCATGACTTGAAGAAAAGTTTGTGAACCATGAAGGTGACATTTAAAATCAGAGGAAGCTCATAGAACTGACTTCAAAACTGGGGTTGGCATAACTGATCATACATTTGAAAAAATTTTACTGATATTTATCCTTCACATTACACACACATAATTAAACTGCAGATGAAACTTCCCTGGAGGTCCAGTGGTTAAGACTCCGAGCTTCTAAAAAAAAAAGACTCCGAGCTTCTTTTGCAGTGAAAAGGAAAAAAGAGGAAGGAGTTTTTCTTTTCTTTCCTGAGAACAGAGAAGGTAACAGTGAGCAAGTCTGACCACTCCCAGTTTTCACTTTAACTGCTCCTAACCTGAAATCCATAACTAAGTTTGCTTTTGGGCTCCCACCTCTGTATGGGCTACATTTCGCACCTATTATGCTTTGCCTCTATGCTAGTTATACCCTGTATCTGGGGTCTACCTTTACAGCACTCTCTTTGCAGACCACCCCGGGTAGTTTTTCTCTTTGGGCATTATAGAAAGCCTCAGTACAGTACATTAAAGACAATGGGCCACCAACTACCCTGCTACAGATCTGCCAGACTCAATTACTGGGTTACCTGACACCAGCCTATGACTGTTTTTGAAAACAATGCAAGAAGAAGAATACAAGATCCCTACACCTTTGTTCCTCATCACCGACCCCTGACTTCAAGCCTTCATCTTATATAAGCCCCTAGACCCCTGGTGGCTCAGAGGGTAAAGAATAGGCCTGCAATGCAGGAGACCCAGGTTCGACCCTTGGGTCAGGAAGATCCTCTGAAGAAGGGAATGGCTACTCACTCCAGTAATCTTGCCTGGAGAATCCCACGGACAGAGGAGCCTGGCGGGCTACAGTTCATGGGGTCACAGAGTCAGACCGACTGAGCCACTAACATTTTCACTTTTCATACTCCTCATGGAAGGGGCAGCACGGATCTTGAGATAGGCGCCTACTGCGTTCTCCCTCTCTGCCAGCTGAGGATTAAAGCCACCTTTCTATTTCCTCCAAACTCTGTCTCCGTATTTTTTATTCTGCTTCAGTGGGCAGAGAAAGCCAAGATTTTGGCAGCAACACTTTCAATGCAGGGGGTCTGGGTTTGATTTCTGGCCAGGGAGCTACGAACCCACATGCCACATGATGCGGCTGAAACAAAATAGAAACTGCAGATGCATTAAAGACTTGAGCATTAAAAACTAGATTAGAGGAAAATAAAGTATAATACTTAAATAATCCCGGGATGGAAAAATATTAAGCCGTAAACAAGAGAAAAATTAAAGGAAAAAAAAATGATTGATCTGACCTTGTGACAAATTCAAAACGTCTGTTAGACCAAAGACTCTGTAAAGAAAGTTGCAAGGTCAGATTCTAGGAGAAATTATTGCCATCATATATGACAGAGACAGGACATTGAAATCCATAATATTTGAGAACTCTTACAACAGATTTTTTTTAAAGAAAAAACAAAGACTACCCATTTTTTTAAATGGGGGGAAAGATACATAAATTCATAAAAGAAGAAATATAAATAGTAGATAAATTTTTGAAGAGATGTTCAAGTTTACTTGTAATAAGGGAAATGGACTTGACCCTCAAGCCATTGGAACGGCGACTGTTTAATAGTATCAACAAGAAACGCAATTTGTTCCTGTACCCAGGCCCCAGAACTGGCTGGGTTCCCAGTCTTTCTGCAATCTTTCTACTCAATGTGATCTTTAATCCCACAAGCTACCCCGTACCTTTCCACTGTCTTTGCCCTTATGTTTTCTAGGTACATCTTCTGTTGCTTAGAACCTTAGCTGACAGAGGCTTTAAGGAATATTTAGCAGTTCAAACAGCCACTTTTTCTACTTGTATTATTCCTGTTGCAATAAAGTATCATGAATTGGATGCCTTAAAACAACAGAAACGATCATCTCACAGTTCTGGAGGCTATAAGTCTAAATCAATATGCCACTGGAGGGCCTAACTCCCTCTGAACCCTGTAGGGAAGGAGTTTTTCTTTGCCCATTCCTAGCTTCTGGTGGCCCCTGGAGTTCCTGGACTTGTGGCAGTATGACTTCAATCTCTGTCTTCATCTCCCCCTGGCTGCCTTCTCCCTGTGTGCTCTCTGTGTCTTCCTTTTCTTTGTATAAGGACACCAAGTTACAAGAGATTAAGGACACACCGTACTTTGCAATGACCTCATCCTAACTAATTATAACTGCAAGGATCCTATTTCCAAACGTTGCATTCAGAGGTACTAGGGAATAGGACTTCAACAAATATTTTGGAGGGGGGACGCCAAACAAATATTTTGGAGGGGGGACACAAACAAATATTTTGAAGGGGGGACTCCATATCTCTGCAATAAAGAGAATGAAGTATAAATACACACAGACTTGGATGGCTCTCAAAGACATTATACTATTAGACCAATAAAGGTCACATAGGCATGGTTCCAGTGATAGGATATTCTCAAAAAGATTGAACTTTGTGACAGAGAACAGATCCTTCAGTGGTAGGAGTTGGGAGAGAATGGGACAAGAAATATTTTTTGGGGGGGGTGACAGAACTATTCAGAATCCTGACTGTGCTGGTGGTCACATAAATCTTTACATGTGTCAAAATTCATGGACTTGTATACTAAAAAAGGTGACTTTCACTGCATGATAATTTAAGAAATAAAAATTTTAAAAGCCACAAGTTAAGAGTGCTGTTAGACCTTCAGACTGTACTCCCAGAGCAAAAGGCTGATGCTTTGAGGATCATCCAAATATTTAGGCTAAAATCATACCCTGTGTTCTTTCTGCCTCATAAAATCAGCCCCAAGCAGAACTAAATGATTCTGACATATTCCCAGCTTTACATGTATAGCCCTTGATTTGATAGTTTTTCCTCCACTGAGAACTGTAATGCAATATTGTTTACTCATCACATAACCTCACAAATTGATGATTATAGAGTCAATCTTACAAAAACCATAGAAGTTTTTTTTAAATAAAGAAAAGGAATAGTGGAAACTGAGCTATTGTGATGTAATTAATACAGCACAGATGCAGAATCTGTTGCTATAGACAAATTTGTAATGATCTGAGCATTCCACTTCTATCAGAATTATAGTCTTAGTCTTGCCCAATGATGGTGTTATTTTGCTCTTCCCACAGCAAAATACCTGCCACATAACACATAATGTGCATTTCTTCTTGATTCAGTCCCTATTGATACATAGACTTATGTCCAGAGCAATGTATGACTTCTATGGATGGTGCTGGGCTGTGCTCGGTTCACTTGCTCAGTCATGTCTGACTCTTTGCAACCCCATAGACTGTAGCCCACCAGGCTCCTTTGTCCATGGGATTCTCCAGGCAAGAACACTGGAGTGGGCTGCCATGCTCTCCTCCAGGGGATCTTCCCAACCCAGGGGTCGAACTCATGTCTCCTGCACCGGCAGGCAAGTTCTTTACCCCTGAGCCACATGGGAGGCCCAAGAATACTGGAGCGGGTAGCCTATCCCTTCTCTAGGGGAATTTCTGACCCAGGAATTGTACCGGGACCTCCTGCCTTGCAGGCAGATTCTTTTACCAGCTGAGCTATCAGGGAAGCCCTTTATGGATGGCATGGAGGCGTGTTCTTGGTTTTCACATTGTGGCATCTGAACAATTTCAGCCCATCATGCACCAAAGTGCACGGAGCCCCCAAATGTGCCAGTATATTAGCATGGACATCATCACCATCACCATCACCACCTCCAGCAGCAGCACCTTGCAGAGCTGGCATTTATTTATTTCTTACTCTCACTCTATACCCACGGGCTAGCTCGCTGGCTGGTTGCTGAGTCCCATGTCTCCTCTTTCCAGGAACCAGTCTTCTGGTCACTTTGGCCAAAAAACTGGGGAAGAGTCTGAACATCTCAGGTGGGGCCGTGGGGGGTTTGCCATTGGAGGAGATTGGCAGCAAAGGCGAACGACTAAGAATAGTCTCTGGATTCACACCACCTGAATCTGAATCTCTGCTCCATCACTTAATATCTCTACGACCCTGGAAAATAAACCTCTCTGTGCCTCACGTCCTCATCTGTATAATGAGGGTAAATAACAATAACTACTTCATAGAGTTGTAACAATACAGAGAACCGATACTCAACAAATTACTGTGTTCTATGTCTGATACATTCTTATAAGTGATGGAGATCACTTAGGACTTGAACTAAGGAGTAAGTAACAACATCTGCCTTCATTGCTTTCAAAACAGAACTCATTCTAGCTTTGCTATGGAAAATGAATGGAAGGGGGGTACAATGGATATCAGGTGGACGAGTTTGCTGTCCTTCCTTAGATGTTTGCCGTCCTTCCTTAGATGTTGGGGTGGTTAGGCAGTGAAGGCACCTAGCATGGATTTCAAGTTTCTATGAAGAAATTTCATTAATCAAAAGAGTTACCAAAATGTTGAGCTGAGGATTTGTGAATCATCCAGACAGAAGCACCCAGCATACGTGTGTCATGACAGTTAGGGAAAGGTGTAGCCTGTGGATGTCAATGTGGGACTGTCAACATACAGATTCAGGGGAGCAAAAAGAGGTGATCATACTTCAGAAAGAGTGTGGTGGAATAAGAAGTCAAGGACTTCGTAAGGACTTTCTGAAGGAAAGGATTGAGAAAAGAGATGGACAAAGAGGATTCAAAGAGAAAAAAGTGAAACTAAAGGGATTGTTTCTGTTGTTGAGTCGCTAAGTTGTGTCAGATTCTTTGTGACCCCATGGACTATAGCCTGCCAGGCTCCTCTGTCCATTTGGATTTGGATTTCCCAGGCAAGAATACTGGAGTGGGTTGCCATTTCCTCCTCCAGCAGATCTTCCCGACCCAGGGGTCGAACTCCATCTCCCGCACTGGCAGGCAAGTTCTTTACCCCTGAGCCACCTGGGAAGCCCAAAACTAAACGGAAGTAAGAGCTTATTTGTCATGAGAGGCCCTGCTGATTTTCTCATCTCACCTTAGCAGCACTGATTCAAACCCCAGCTCCATCATCTACTCACCCGACTGTGGATGAGTCCCTTACGTCACCATCCTCATCTATAAAATCAGGTAACAGAGAACTCACTTGACACTACAGTCATGGACGATTCACAAGTGAGTGCATAAAATGTACAGACAAAAACACGCAGCCCATGGTCCCTAACTGCCCACCATTGCTACTATATCATCAAGGCCAGACCTTTTAATAACCTTTCTGAAGTGTCAGTAGGTATTTTTTATAAGAGACAGTATGTCACCATCAAAACCAAACTGAACGGTACCTTTTGGAAGCAGTATCAACATTTGATAAAATTCTTGGTTACTGACTGGTCTAGAATAAGTGTTTCAAGCACGCTAGCTCCTGATCTGCCTGTCCATACCCCACAGTTCTCCCACTCAAGCCCACTCCCTTCTATTGAAGCAACAGAGATTATCCACCCAAGTCCTCTTACTGCACCCCACTAACTATGCTCCAAAGCTTTCTTTCAGAGGAAACTGAGTTTCAACTACCTCTGGGTCACTGGGATATGGGGAGGTGGGACGGGGATATGGCAGTTTCAAGAGTAATCACAAAAAATACGGAGTTACAGTGTACATGCAACAAGGACAACGGAAGCTGGCTGTCAGTGGCAGAGGAGAAGTGGGAGGCTCTTTCCCCAGTCAGCCCAGTCTACAATATCACAGGAGCACCCACGCTCACAGGGAGCGGAACAATGGGAAACAGTCACTTGCAACTTGCCCTTAGGCATGGAATCAAGAATAGTGAGCAAATAATAAACACGAAATAAAAAGGGGCATAGCACCCAACCTGCCGGGCACCTGTGCGGAAAAGCGAGCATATATTATAAATCCCCAATGCAACCAGGTGCTAGTAGGCATGGGGCAGGAAAGGGGAACGTGTGGCATTATTTACGAAAGCCACAATCCTCCGCCACGCTTCCGTTTCCTTGGAAAAATACTCCTTGAGGGATTTCTCTAAGTTCCCATTCTTTAGGAGCCCAAGGACTACCAGCTGTTCAACTCTAGGAGTTAAATGGGAAATTACTAGGTAAAAGGTCCAAGCTGAGCCCAAAGACTTTGTAATGGGCCAACAGACTCAGCATCTCCTTTTGCAGGAAAAGAGGATTTCCACATCAAACACTATGCCTTCTTCATCCTCACCTACCACCAATTCTTGTTCCATCCTTAATAGAAAAACAGGAAAGTCCCAAATGACCCGCTAGTAAAGTCCCAAGCAGGCCTAGTTCTTTCCTGCCTTGGTGCCTCTATGAAATTTCCTTTTCTTTCTTCTCTTTGAAATCCTTCTGCATGCAGCAGGCATACAGCCTCTGAATACTCAGGAGACCCCAGGTCTCTGCAGGGGGTGCTGAACCAAGAATAACAGTTGTAATTGTTTTTGGCGGAGGTGCTGGGAGCAGAAAAATTGAAATAGCCAAGAAAATAAGAATTTTGTTTTCTTTTTCATGAATCCTAGAGAAAGTTAGTTGAGCTAGAATTTAAATGTAATAAAGTGACAGAAGTAGGAGAAATCCACTTATACTCAGGGCTAAGAATTTCTAGAAAGGTTTCATATGGGAGGTGATATTTGAATATCATCTCAAAGGCTGAGTAGGATTTCTCAAGGCAGTCAAGATGTGAGGGTTTTTGTTTTTTTTTTTTTCAACTGATATAGAATTTTCAAACTTCTGAGGCCATAAGGAGAATTTTTAAAAATATATACATAGATGCTCCTGACAAGACACACTCCTGGAACAAAGTAACTCAGAAAGATTCAAAATAAAATAAAAGGGCAAAATGTCAGCTAAATAGAAAAAAAGAAAATGGAATGAGTAATTTAAATATCAGAGGGAAAAACAGAATTCAAGATAAGAGACATCATAAGGGACAGAGGAAGAAATTTTATTAATAAAAGATGATCAGGTAATAAGCTACAAAAGTCATGGAAAGTTATGCATCAAACAAAAGGACTTCAACATATATATATGAAAATCATTTGGCATTCCAAGGAAAGACTACACATTTCCTGCTCTGATTTTCATAGATCAAAAGAAAAATATAGAAAGGATTTCAAATTAACAAGTCTGGGTAAACAGAGATATGTTCATATAAATGCTTGCATGTATGTATATATGATTTGGACTCTTCTCCAAACTATTTTCTATTAGTTGTTGTTCAGTGGCCCAGCCATGTCCAACTTTTTGTGACCCCATGGACTGCAGCATGCCAGGCCTCCTTGTCCCTCACCATCTCCCGGAGTTTGCCCAAGTTCACGTCGATGGCCTTGGTGATGCCATCTAGCCCAAGCATCCTCTGATGCCCTCTTCTCCTTCTGTCCTGAATTTTTCCCAGCATCATGGACTTTTCCAATGAGTCGGCTGTTTGCATCAGGTGGCCAAAATACTGGACTTTCAGCTTCAGCATTAGTCCTTCCAATGAGTACTCAGGGTTGATTTCCCTTAAGATTGACTGGTTTGATTTCCTTGCTGTCCAAGGGACTTTCAGGAATCTTCTCCAGCACCATAGTTCAAAGGCATTAATTCTTTGGTGCTCTGCCTTCTTTATGGTCCAGCTCTCACAATCTAGTTTAATAAAAACTACAGTATTTATACGCAGATTTAATATGTTGTGGAGAAGGAAATGGCAATCCACTCCAGTATTCTTGCCTGATAATCCCATGGACAGAGGAGCCTGGTGGGCTACAATCTATGGGGTTGCAAGAGTCAGACACGACTTAGCGACTAAACCACCAAACCACCATGTATGTAAATGGACTTCCCAGGTGGCGCTAGTAGTGAAGAATCCACTGCCAATGCAGGAGACATAACAGACGTGGGTTCAGTCCCTGGGTAGGGGAGATTCTCTGGAGGAGGAAATAGCAACCCACTCCAGTATTCTTGCCTGGAAAAGCCCATGGACAGAGGAGCCTGGTGGGCTACAGTCCATGGGGTCACAGAGAGCCAGACACAAATGCGCGACCATGCCGTAAAGCAGCAAGGATGCATGTAAGTACAGTTGACCCTTGAGCAATGTGGGGGCTTGGGACACTGATCTTCCCCAAGGTAAAAATCTGCATAGAAATTTACCATTGGCCCCGTATATCCAAGTTTCCACATCCATGCATTCAACTAACCACAGATCATGTAGTAAAGTAGAATGCACTTACTGAAAACAGTCCACATGTAAGTGGGCCTGCATTGTTCACACCCATGCTTTTCAAGGGTCAACGGCATGCAGGTCTGAACTTTACACATACACTTTGTACCCAGAAGACATACATCCTTTAAAAATAAACTTGCCAAAACTTCTAATGTTTTTCTCAGGCCATAAACAAAATCTCAAATTCAAAAAAAGCCAAAACTATTAAAGGTGCATAGGGGAATTAGTGTGGTACATTTAGAAATTATTAACAAACAGACAAAGACTAAAAGTGAATAACATCCTCACCAAACTATCTGTTTTGATTCTGAACACTGTTTTCAGAATAACTCTTGGGTTAAACAGAAATCCTAAACTGAAACTACAGCCCGCTTAGAAGAATGGATAAAGAAGTTGTACATATATGTGGTGGAATATTACTCAGTCATGAAAAGGAATGAATCTGAGTCAACTGAACCAAGGTGGATGAACTGAGAGTCTGTTACACTGAGTGAAGTCAATCAAGAAGACAAAAACAAATATTAGCAATATGTGTTTATTAGTTATATTATAGTTTAATATATATAAAATATATTATAGTTTATTAGTTAATATATTATAGTTAATATATTAATATTAATAAATATTAACACATATATATGGAATTAAAAAGTGGTACTGATGAACCTATTTGTAGGGCAGGAATAGAGACACAGATGTAGAGAAAAGACTTGTGGACACAGTGGGGGAAGAAGTTGGGCCACATGGAGACAGCAGCACTGAAATACATACATCACCACGTGTAAAATAGCTAGAGGGGAGCTGCTGCCTAACAGAGGGGGCTCAGCCTGGGCTCTGTGATGACTTAGAGTGGTGGGATGGGATGGGATGGGATGGGATGGGATGGGGTGGGGTGGGGTGGGATGGGATGGGGTGGGGTGGGGTGGGATGGGATGGGATGGGATGGGATGGGATGGGATGGAAGGGAGGCTCAAGAAGGAGGGGATATATGTATACACATGGCTGATTCACACTGCTCTACAGCAGAAACCAACGTGACATTATAAAGCATTTATTCTCCAATTAAAGATTTAAAAATGTAAAAAGAAGTGAATAGCTAGAATGCTTTGTATCTAAATGATGGAATATTGCAGCACTGAGGAAAATCTACAACAGTAAATGCTTGTATTAGAAAAGAAACAAGACTGGAAATAAATGAACTAAACACTCAACTCAGAAAGCTGGAAAAGATAAACAAAAATGATAATAAATGGAGACACAAACACAGAGAACAGACTTATGGACAAGGATGGCGGGGGAGAGGGAGAGGGTAAGATAAATGGAGAGAGTAGCATGGATGCATATACACTAATATATGCAAATAGGTATCCAATGGGAATTTGCTGTCTGACTCAAGGAAGTCAAATTGGGGCTCTGTAATAACCTAGAGGGGTGGGAATGGGTGGGAGGTAGGAGGAATATTCACAGGGGAGAGGATATATGTACACCTATGCTTGATTCACGCTGATGTATGACAGAAAGCAAACCAATATTGTAAACCAATCATCAATCAATTAAAATGGATAAATATTTTTAAAAAACTAAAGAGTAAAAAGAATAATGAATAAACATAAAAGTAGGTAAATAAATGAAACAGAAAACTAAAGAAAAATAGGAGACTGCAGTAACAAAACTAAAAGTCAACTTTGTAAAAAGAGCAATAAAATAGACAAACTTCTAGCAAGACAGATCAAGGAAGGCAGCACAGAGAACAACTTCAAGAATGATCAAGTGTATATAACTAAAAATGTAAAGGATATTACTATATATATATATATATAAACCATATATAACCTTATATCCATAAATCTGAAAATTCAGACTAAATCTTTTATTTGTTGTTGTTGTCTAGGTGCTAAGTCGTACTTTTGAGACCCATGGACTGTAGCCCACCAGGCTCCTCTGTCCATGGGATTCTCCAGGCAAGAATACCTGAGTGGGTTGCCATTTCCTCCTCTAGGGGGATCTTTCTGACCCAGGATCAAACTCATACCTCCTGCATTGCAGGCAGATTCTTACTGCTAAGCCACCAAGGAAGCCCATTTTATTACTAAGGATGGTTAGCTTACCAAAATAAATTCAAAAGCCTTTTCAAAACGGCAAAGATAAATTTTTAAAAATTAAAAGTCAGCAAAATTACACTCCCAAATCACCAGACCTAGATAGTTTTATGGATGGTTCCTACCAGCATTGTCATAGCAAATAACCTGTACTTTATTGGGACAATTTTAGAACGTTGAAAAAGACGGGAAGCTTTGCAAGCCATTCTCAAAGACAAACATAAAACTGGCACAGAAACCAAACTGTATTTCACCAGAAACAAAAAGAACAAACCAATTTAATACATAAATATAAACACCGAAAATTAAAACAAAGATCACTGGTTTTAATCTATCCTTGTCTTCACCAATAATATAACAGGATCAAGTAAGAGATTTCTCAGGAATACTATGATGATCCATCATTAGGAGCTGAAATTAAATACTTTCATCAAATAAAGAAGAAACTCTATCTGACCATCTTGAAACACACCAATAACTTTGATAAATATCTATTTAAATTCCCAAGAAAAATTCACAGCAGGCTAGAAATACAAGGAGATTTGATTTTACCTGATAAAGGATATCCAGCAGAAATCTATCAGAAACGGCCACACTTAGGAGTGAAACAATATAGGCACTCCAATTAAAATGAAGGATTACATTCAAAAGTTTATTACCACTGTTATTATTCAAAATTCTTTGGGATATTATAGACATTGCACTTAGTGAAAAAGGGAAAGAAAAAAAAACCTCAGAGAAGTTAAATTTATCAAGAAAACCACAAATTGTCCTCTTTTGCATGTGTTTTAATATCTGACCTAAGGGGAAAAAATCTGCTAAAATCAACTTAATTTTTTAAGTTAATAAGAACATTATAAACTGCCAGCAAAAAATCAATAGCTCTCCTCAACACCAATAAGAATTTACAATGGGAAGAGATCTGAATTATAATGATAACAGTACAGAATACCTAATTACACACATTTTTGTTGTTCAGTCGCTCAGTCATATCCAACTCCTTGTGACCCCATGGACAGACTGCAGCACACAAGGCTTCCATAACAACAACAGAAAAAACAACTATGGGGTGAAAAAACATTACATGATTTCACCGAAGTACATTAAAATAATTAAAAGTTTAAGTACTAATCTTCTATTTGATTTATTTTATTGAATATCTATCACTTCAATGCAATCCCATAAAAAAAAATGTGAGTGCAAATGAAACCTAATAAACAGCTTGTAAAATTTATCTAGAGAAGCAAATAGAGAATATGCCAAGATAAAAATCTGGTGTTAAGAGGAGGCTGGAATAGGCAAAGGTATTTGCCACTCTGGGTATTCATATCAGCACATATGAGAACTGCAGTAACTAAAAGAATATAGTTCTGGGAAAGAGATGAATGAGTGGAACAGAACAGACAACATGGAAACAGATGGAAAGTTTGACTATGATGTAAGAAACTCACTATCCAGAGAGTGACATTAGCAAGATGGGGGGTTAGGAGGTCCCCCAACAAAAACAGTGATTTAACAAATGTTGTCATTTGTTTGTTGTTAAATGTCGCTCACTAAGTCGTGTTCAAATATTTCACAAGCGCATGGACTGTAGCCCACCAGGCTCCTCCGTCCATGGGATTTTCCAGGCAAGAACACTGGAGTGGGTTACCATGCACATCCTCTTCCAGGGGATCTTCCCGACCCAGGGATAGAACCCGCATTTCCTGCACTAGCAGGCAGATTCTTTACCACCTGAACCACTAGGAAAGCCCAATTTAACAAGTACCCATCAACAAAAAACATTCTGGAAGAACTCTGGAGTATAATTAAGAAATGGGAGCAACTGAGCCAAGAAGCGCCAAAAGAGGATGACTGTGCAGAGAAGTGTAGAAAGCATTTCACTTGGATTATTTCATCCCCTGGCTGGCACAGCCCAGCATCAAAAGGGATCTCCTTGGACACAACTCCACCCCATGGGGGAAAGGAGAGCGGGAAGACTCCAACGACCTCCTCTGCCACCAAGGATTTCAGCAGCCCTTGCCACACTTCAGATGCCTCCGCCTTCCCTGCGGAGAGCCCTGAAATCGTGGTCAACACCCACACTGACCCCTGCTAGTAGAGCTGCCTGCAGTCCACGGCTCTGGGAGCCGGAGCCCCAGTTGCCACTGCTCACCCCAAAAATGAAGCTGTTCCACTGGAACAAGCACCACCATACGTTCTACCCAGTCCACGCCCATGTGCTCAGGCACGGGTGAAGGTCTCTCCCCACAGAAGCCAATCCATAAAGTCTGGAAGGAATAAGTGCTCATTCAAATGCACAAACATAAAAGCAAGGCTACAAGGTACATGAAAAGTCAAGGAACATGATACACCAATAGAACACAAAAGATTTCCGGTTGTTGTCCAGTTCTTCAGTCACGTCTGACTCTTTGAACCTAGCATGCCAGGCTTCCCTGTCCTTCCCTATTTCCTGGAGTTTGTTCAAACTCATGTCCATTGAGTCGATGATGCCATCCGGTAACCATCGCATCCAATAACTGACCCACCAAAAACAGCAATCTATGAACAAAGAGGGGCTTCCCAGGTGGCACTAGTGTTAAAGAATCTGCCTACCAGTGCAGGAGACGCAAGAGACGTGGGTTCAATCTCTGGGTCAGGAAGATCCCTGGAATAGGAAATGGAAACCCTCTCCATTATTTTTGCCTGGAAAATTCCATGGACGGTATAGCCTGTCAGGCTACAGTCCATGGGGTTGCAAAGAGTCGGACAAGACTGAGCGACTACTGAGCACATTAACAAAGAATTTAGAATAATTATTCTAAAGATGCTCAGCAAGCTACAAGAGAACACAGATAAGTCAATGCAATCAGAAAAATACAAGAAGTTCGACAAAGAGTTAGAAATCACATACACACACAAAAGAACCAAAGAGAAATTCTGGAGCCGAAGAAAACATTTAAATTTTTAAAAATGTAAATCCCTGTGAGCCAAAAGATACTGGAAACTTCATTAAGTATTTCCAAATGGATGACAAATGGGGAAATGTGACTTAAATGGCAAATAACAGGAGGTGTTAATACCAAAATGGTAGGCACTGTTGGTGCGTTAACCCAAAACTCCTTATCACTGTCTTTTGACGCTTCCTGTCTTCACTCCAGCCATTATAAACTTCCTTGCAGATTCAAGGAAAGCTGTAGCTTCTGATAAAAAGGACAGATGTCACTGGCACTAATATTTTGTGATCAAGAAGAAAAAAACAAACCACACACAAAAAAAGAAAAAACAAAAATCCAAGAGATCCCACTGCTAACAAGACGGAGTCACAGAGCAAACGCCAACAGTCATATTTCTCCAGGCTTCTTGGTGCATAAGAACACTCAGCCCCTATCCCTTAAAGTTATTGTTAATCTGGTTCCCTGTTCCTTGCAGGGGACATTTTCAACAACCATCAGTAACATAAAAGGAGCATAATAGGAATCACTAAGATAAAAACAACCCAATGGAAAAACAGGCAAAGGCCAGAACTGGTCACTTAAAGGCAAAGAGAAACAAATGTGCATTAAATTCAAAAGACTAAACTCATAACAAAGGACCAAGTAAAGAGTGAGATGGCATTTTTCAGGCTTCAGATTGGCAAAAATTAAAGACAGAGAAATATAGTATCCAATGTTGCTAAGCACAGGGAATCGCTATCATTATCACGTGCTATTCCTTGGCACAGACACTTTGACAGTCAATTTTTCAGCATCATTTCATTAAAATTTTAACTAGGCTTTCTTTTTGACCCTTGCCCCAACATTTCTACTTCTTAGACTCCATCTTACAGAAAAAAAATGTTGTGTGTGTGCCCAAAAGTACATGTTTAAAAAAGATCATTGTTGGACTGTTTATAATATAAAAAAAAAAAAAATGGAAATACTATGTGAGCATTGTTAAAGGAAGGGCTAAATGAACAATCTCATTCAGCAACTAAACAGTGTGAGGATAACTATATGTATTGTTGCAGAAGATTGGTCAAGATATGTTGTTTAACAAAGAAAACTGCAGATCTACTGGCACTCAGCAAATCATTTCTGAACCAATAAATATGGATGTCTAGTTGAATGAACAAATGATCCTAACTTTGTTTAATACACCACCAAACTGTAAATATACCTTTGCAAGAGAACAGAAAGCAGTCTAGGAGGATGGACGCCATGGCATTAGAAAGGAACACATATAGGGAGAATAATTAATGATGGGCCAGAGTGGAGATGAGGCTTCTTGCTGCAGATATGCTCAGGGATATCAACATAAAACTTAAATTGGAGGGAAATACTGTTTCAACAATCTAGTATACAAACTTCAGGAAGCTAGACCAACTTGAGAGAAGACATTCAAAACCCATTAGAATGAAATTCAAGCAGTGTCACAGCCGATCACCTTGCATCAAGCAATCCCCATTCTTCAAATGATAATGCAGTCCAAGACTTGCATGATAATCAAAGAATTCTGCACACAATGCCGCAGGCTGCTACTGCATTAGTAACAGGACTCGTTAATAGCCGTGACTGAAAGACTGAAGTTGATTATAGTTGTTAAAGGTAGAGGATCATTTGACAAATCCCCCCACCATGTTTATTTCCAGACTCTCTGCCAGAGGAGCTGAGCTCACTTTGGTAGCTCATCTCAAAAGATAACCTCCTCCCCCTCCTCCCCCCAGAAAAGCATGTCTCCTGGTATTCATACCCGGATGTAGCTTCCTTTACTCAAATCTGGGCTTGCCCTGGGATTTAGTTTTGACAAACAGAATACCGTGGAAGTGATGCAGGTCTAAGATTAGGTCAGAGAAATTCTGAATTTTCTCGGAACGCTTCTTCTTCAGATTGTTCCCTGTTAGAAATTAGCATTTTAACAATCTTGCAGATGTATTCTTGGGCTTCCCAGGTAGCTCAGGGATAAAGAATCCTCATGCCAGTGCAGGAGACATAGGTTCAATCCCTGGGTTGGGAAGATGCCCTGGAGGAGGAAATGGCAACCCACTCCAGTATTCTTGCCTGGATAATCCCATGGACAGAGGAACCTGGTAGGCTACAGTCCATGGGGTCGCAAAGAGTCAGACATGACTGAGGACTAAACAACAACTATAAGAAATTAACTGCCCTGGAAATGGACTACTTTCTTGAGACAGTCATAAAAATTCCAAGCCTTATGGAGAGGACATGTATAGGAGATCCAGCAGAGAGCTGCCAGCTGACAGTCAGTACCAATTGTCAACAAAGTCAGTGACCCCAGACAAATCTTCAGAAGCCACCATGTAAGCAGATAGGTTACGGGGTCCCTGGAGAAAGAGAACCAGGAATGGCTTTCTTGACATAAGAGAACCCATTTTATTCTAAGCCATTTTGTGTTCTAAGCTTGGCCACGATGCTTGCCCTTGAATAAATCTTAGTAATTATTGATCTGAAGGAAACAAAGAAATGAAAGAACAGGGAAATGGCAGTCAAACAATCGTGCAGTGATAAGGCAGGGTCCCGGTTTCTCCTGAAGGGGATACACATAATAATACACCTTTGAGTTCTGCAGGACCTAAGGCTCCGCCCCAAGTGGAGGATGCAATGATGCTGTTGACCCTCCTGACTTTTATCAAGTAAAGCTTGGGTTCTGTCGACCTTTGCCCCAATTCTACGCTGACTTCTCTTCTGCTCAAAATTCCTTCATGAATATACATGTGCATATTCAGTTCAACTCTTTGCAACTCTATGGATTGAAGCTCACTAGGCTCCTCTGTTTATGGGATTTCCCAAGCAAGAATACTGGAGTGGGTTGCCATTTCCTTCTCCAAGGGATCTTCCCAGCCCAGGGATTGAGCCCGCATCTCCTGCGCCTGCTACATTGGCAGACAGGTTCTTTAGCACTGAGCCACCAGGGAAACCATGAACATGCACGTACTCTTCCCTTGAAAGTTCCCTAAATTTACTGGTGATGACACACTGCTTGGGGAAAGATCTCTGGAGTCCTCCTTACTTGCTGCAAGAAATAAATCCTTCCTTCCTGCAATCTTTGGTTTCGTTGCGTCTACTGGCTTGACACCCACCAAGAGGCAAATCCAGTTTTCTGGTGTCAACTATTTCAGAGGAGCTGCTTCATAGACCAAAATGAGAACTGCCCAGCTAAGGCAAATCAATCCACAGAAGTCTGAGATATAATGATAAGTTGTTGTTGTTTTAATCCACTAAATTTGGGGGTACCGAGGACAACCATTCACTTTCCAAGAAGACAACGGTCCTGTAAGAGGAGGGAATAAAAATTCTGCTGGGGACGAATGGATAAGGAAGCTGTGGTACATATACACCATAGAATATTACTCAGCCATTAAAAAGAATTCATTTGAATCAGTTCTAATGAGATGGATGAAACTGGAGCCCATTATACAGAGTGAAGTAAGCCAGAAAGATAAAGAACATTACAGCATACTAACACATATATATGGAATTTAGAAAGATGGTAATGACAACCCTATATGCAAAACAAAAAAAGAGACACAGAAGTACAGAACAGACTTTTGGACTCTGTGGGAGAAGGTGAGGGTGGGATGTTTCGAGAGAACAGCATCAAAACATGTATATTATCTATGGTGAAACAGATCACCAGCCCAGGTTGGATGCATGAGACAAGTGCTCGGGCCTGGTGCACTGGGAAGACCCAGAGGGATCGGGTAGAGAGGGAGGTGGGAGGGGGAATCGGGATGGGGAATACATGTAACTCCATGGCTGATTCATGTCAATGTATGACAAAACCCACTACAATATTGTAAAGTAATTAGCCTCCAACTAATAAAAATAAATGGAAAAAAAAGTTCTGCTGGGGAAGTGCAGAGAGGTCTCCATCCTTCTCAAGACTTAGCCAATGGCTGATAGTAACAACTCCTGCTGCTCATCTCTTCATATACTAATTTCAGGAAATCAACTACCTCATAGATAGATACTATTCTGAGAGATTTTTTAATTGAATTAATTTATTTTTGGCTGCATCATTTGGCATGCAGGATTTTAGTTCCCCAACCAGAGGTTGAACCTGTGCCCCCTGCAGTGGAAGCAAGGTGTCTTAACCACTAGACAACTTGGGAAGTACCTGGTAGATACTATGATCAGCACCACTATCTAGATGAAGAAACTAAGGCTTTAGAGTCAGAATAACTTGTTCCAGGTAGCACAGCTGGTAAATAGTGGAGCTAGTACATTCAAAAGTACTTATTTTCTCAGGAAATACTGATAGAACACCTATGCATGCATGCGTGCTAAGTTGGTCCAGTTGTACCTGACTCTTTGTGACCCCAAGGACTACAGCCCACCACGCTCCTCTGTCCATGGGATTTCCCAGGCAAGAATACTGGAGTGGACTGTCATGCCCTCCTCTAGGGGATCTTCCCAACCCAGGGACTGAACCCAGGTCTCTACGTCTCCGGCATTGACAGGCAGGTTCTTTACCATTAGTGCCTGGGAAGCCTAAGAACACCTATATGATAAGGTATATTTACAAAATGGCACGAAGCCCCTTGAGTTCAAAATAGTCACTGGTCCCTGAAGATTCTGATTCCTAGGATTCTGGTGGTAGAATCATATTTCAATGACTTCCTAATAAGAGGTTTAATAAAGCAAAGACGCAAAGAAGGTTTTCAGGACTCAATTCAATGAATTTACTAGGTATCCAAAATGTTCCCACCCAGGTCCTAGATTCTTGGAATAAAAAGATGAAAAAGACACAGTTTCTGCCTTCAAAAATATCCCAGCTCATACTAGGGTAAGCGCGAGAAGGAAAAAAGAAAACCTACAGTACAGTATGATACATACAGATACCAAGTCGTTCGAAGTGTTTTTAAAGTAGAGAAGAAACAGCCCACATTGTTTCAGTATATCCATTATCCAAACTTATCTTAACATAAACTCAGCTCTTCGGGTGTGAAATTGTTAGATTTCTACATCAATACTGCAAGTATTTCACTCAGCCTAAAAGAAGTGCTTCACAGCGCCATATGTAATCCTCAAACTTAAGCCAAAGACTCAAGACTCCTGGAGGTGACCTCTTCTTCAACAAAACCCAACCTCATCTGAGCCACTTCTCTGCCCACTAGAAAAGGGCATGGTCTGAAGCTGAACTTGCCATATGACGAAGATTCCAAAATGTCAAGGAGCCATTGACTTCCGTATTTGCGCCAACGCATCACAAATATGGTTTCTTGTAGTGGTGGGGCTGGGCTCAGCCCCAAAGTGCCAGATGGTTCTGAGTACTCAGAATAAAACCATCTGTAGAACAATTCCTTCTACGGCCGTTACAATTTGTACTGATTATAAGCCTCCATCAGAATGTGTTTAGAACTCTTATCTATGGATAATCCTGAGCCTCTTCATTACAGCTCTGGGTTTAAGACTATACTTTCGGCTGTAAGAATAGGACAAACACATTGCATGAATATTCTGCTTATCATCCACTGAGGTAGGTCCTAATGTGCCACCTTCATAGGAAACTCACAGACGAGAGGACAATTTAGACCCACTTGTGAAAGCTAATAATACAAGATGCTACATGGGAGTAACCCTGGTTTCGAATTAAATGCGAAGGAATAAAATGTTAGAAGAAGTAAACAGTGGGTTTTATTTGGCAAACGGTTAGACTCTTCTGTCTAGGATAAAAAATATTTGGCCACGGGTGGCCTATGGATTGGGAGCAGCACCACAAGCTCACCCATGTGTAATATTTACACGGGTGCTGCCTGTAACAATAAAAACTCTGCATTGTTTATCTGATCCAGGACATTAGGATGCATAATATCTAAAATAAGAGGATATTCCCTAGGTGATGAAATCCTTTTCTGAATCAATTCTGGCCCCAGTAGGTTGATACATTATTTCCTCACTGTGGTCAAAGCATTAAGGTACTCATAAAATGAGTTAATGACCCATTTAAAAATGCCCTTTATGGAAAAAAACCACTTTTCTATTCCAGGAAGCTGACATTACATTATCTTTATCATTACAATGTGATAGCATCTGAGAACTATTTACACGAAGGCACTGGCTAGGCTGGAAGTTACATGATGACCAACAATGTATTTGATATTGGGAGTAAAATAAAATATGAAAGCTATTTAATGTAACCTATCAAAACACTCTCTAGTGGAACAGTTGAGATGTCATGCTCACTTGACAGAACCATACCATGGAGGGAGACTTCTGGGTCATAGTTGCTTCTCAAAATGGCAAGAGGAATCCTAAGCCAGTTGGAAATTTCTGTTGTAATAACCAAAACTTTCAGTCCAACATTTGTACCAGGGGGCTTCCCATAAAGATTTTTAGTGTATTTAAGGAATTCTGGACAAAAGTCTTTCCTTAATTGTCTCCATTACACCCCTCATATTCCAGTGAGTTATCAGGATGAAAGGGATGATCAAGACATCTTATGTTGTTGTAAAAAGATAGCAACCAAAAAGGACATTCTGGTTTCCATTGATCAACACACCACAGGCAGCATAACTCAACCATTTCACTCCGGACTGAAGCAATGTCTTATATGACCAATATTTCATAAGAAAACTATTTCAGGTTTAGCTTCTTCTCTTCCTATACTTTTCTCCTTTTAATTAGTAGTGTTTGCCTTTTCCTTGTAAAGGACTAGACCTGCCCTAAAATTCAGTCCAGGATCCTCAAGGCACATAAAGCTCAAAGTGCTGGTTGACTTTTGTGATCATTTCTTTATCAGTAAATTAGGGGACAGGATAAGGACAGAAAACCTTGTCTAGGACTTCCTACGGTTGGCATTCTAAATCCTCGCTCTGACAACTTATCACAGACAAACCAGTAGAGTGATGGGCACTGACCACAGTGGTTGTTCTTCAAGGCCGCTGTATTTTAACAAACATTAGAATAGAGCAGAATACCTTCTTCCCAGAAAAAACATCATGTAAGTAACCATGGCAGGATCTCTCGGATGTCAGAGATCATTGAGTCAATAATTTTGTGCATGGGCCTAGAGACTATCATACTGAGTGAAATAAGTCAGACAGAGAAGGAGAAGTATCACATGACATCCCTTATATGTGGAATCTGAAAAGAAATGATACAAATGAGCTTACTTACAAAACACAAAGAGACTCACCAACTTGGAGAATGAACTTACGGTTGTTGGGGGGAAGGATGGGGAAAAGGGATAGATAGGGAGTTTGGGATGGACATGTACAAACTGCTATATTTAAAATGGATAATCAACAAGGACCTCCTGGACAGCACAGAGAACTCTGCTCAAAGTTATGTGGCAGCCCAAATGGAAGGAGATTTGGGGGGAGAATAGATACAGGCACATGTGTGGTTAAGTCCCCACGCCGTTCACCTGAAACCATCACAACATTGTTAATCAGCTGTATTCCAATACAAAACAAAAACTTTTTAAAAATTAAGTTAAACATAATAATAATAACTCTGTGTATTTGCATCTGCATGGGGGATGGCAGATGGGAAATGAGTGGGAGGTGTTTTCATTTTGCTAAAAACCCCTCACAACTGCTGAGGAACTACTACTAATTGTCCTAAGGTACAAAATTCTGGAAAAAAACTATTTAAAACTAGAGGAAGGGGGGGTCTAAAAGGGAATGTTATTTTTTTATCCGCTTGTCTCTCATGAGAAGAAGGCCATGGTAGAAGGAAAAAGAGTCTTGCTTTGTGAGATTTCCTTTCTTGTCTGTATGATGTCTTGATCCACCCAGATATTTCCAAACAGATACATAAATAATATATTCCATTAAGTCATTATCTTTGTTCCAAGAAGTTAATCTTTAAAGATCTGTTTTTAAAGGATCAATACGAAAGAGGATATTCACAGAGTGCTGGATTTACATGTGTCAGATACTTTAATTTCCCAAGGCTCTTTGTGCAGGGTTGGTTCCTGTCTGGTAGCCAGTCACTAGGTTACTTGACAACCTCAAAGTGAGGATGTACCTAAACCTGCCAGACCCCCTTAACCGATGGTCAAATTTCACAGTGCCAAGGCCAATCTGGTTCCACTTTATTTATGTAGAGCAGTGACACCTAGTGGCAGGGAAGGGAAATCACATCCGAATTCTCTGGTGGTACCTCCCCATCCCTCAAGGGATTCTTCATTTCTTGTTGGGATTAGTGGGGGGAAAGTGACCCCAAAAGAGCTTAGGTATTTTATTGGTTGAGCACTGGTCTGATTTTGAAGATATCCAGTGACTTATGATTCAGGGTCAGCTCATCTGCCTGGATCTATTCCAGCTTCTCTGAGAAAATGCTCAGAAATGAGAGGCTCCATAAAAAGACACAGAAGGTACTGGTGTTCTAAAGAAGGACCATGAGCAAACAGGGCATCACAGCTCTTCAACATCCAACCAAGAGTACTGGACGACTATCCAAAGATTCTGGAGTGAACGGCACGCTGAGGACATTTTACCAGTACACAGAGAGATGGAAGCACGCACTGCAATATGAATCACCATCACGGACTCATTGGTTTTCTGCCATTAGAGTGTGAGTTCCCTGAGAGCTGAAACTATTATCTTCTCCTTTTGTTAAAACCAGCTACATGTGTCTGACAAATAGCAGGTAACAGTAAATGTTGAATGAATGAGAAGAGCGATAAAGAGAATGAATCAGTCAGAGAAGTACTTCTGGGAAGACTGCATAAGATAAGAAGCCTGCAGTATATGTCCTCTAAAGCTGAGACAGCTTTTAGCAAACTTGATGCAGTTAAGTCTAGTACTAGCAGTTGATATGCACTGAATACTTAGACACTATTCAAATGTATTCTCCTCTTTGCATTCCCATTTAGCAGCTGGGAATCCAAAACACCCTTCATTTCATCTAGGGAACTGCAGAGTTGGGATTCCAACCAGGCAACTGGCTGCAGCAACCGTGTTCTTCCCCATGACACTATGCAGCCTCTCTTCAACAAAAGTGATTCTTTAAGTTCTAAAAGAAGCGTTTCACTTAAAACAAGACTTCTTAAAGTGTGAGATCCATTATTGCACTGAAAATATCATATACATAGATTATTTCTGCAATGAATCTGTTATATCAAAGGAATCAAGCCTTACATACACCATGCAATGAATGGGCTATCATGCTTGTGTGTGCTCAGCAACTCAATCGTGTCCGACTCTTTGTGACCCCATGAACTATAGCCCGCCAGGCTCCTCTGTCCCTGGGATTCCCCAGATAAGAATACTGGAGTGGGTTGCCATTTCCTACTCCAGGAGATCTTCCTGACCCAGTGAAACAAACCTGTGTCTGCTGCATTGGCAGGCAGATGCTTTATCACTGTGCTACCTGGGAAGCCTGGAAATCCTGCTTGGAACATACACACACCCCCGTCAGATGGAGCCCTCCCCTACCCAAAGGCATTTGCTTTTTTTAATAACTTAAGCATATTTTACAAAAGATAAGCTCTTCCCTTCCTTTGTCTCCCCTGCCTCAGACATTTTTAAGAACAAGGTTATATCATTTCTTAAGAGTTCCTGGAAAATGTCTAGAAACTGAACTTCATAGATTTCTTCCTTATTGAAAAACTCCTTCTCCTGAGGCCACAGGGAACCCCAGCTTGTCTACTTAAGGCACTGTTCATTCAGAGTGAAAGGAAAGGATATGGGTATATTTCATACTCAGAGTTCACATATGTCTCATTTGCACATGAATGAACTGTGTGGCATCCAATGAGTTTTCTGATTTGCTAACATTCTGCAGTGGATAGATCTTAGTTGGCCTCAGTTCCCCAAATAAGGTCAGCTGTTCAAGAAGGAAATATAGTATCTCCCAAGTTCCAGCTGTAATCCTCCATGAACTGAAGATTAGAAAATCCGTCAAGATTGGCATAAACTCATACTGAGCAGAGAAGATCTGAGGTCCCCAAGAGGGGCCATGAGCACATAACTACATAGCAACTCCACTCTAAATTCCCTCTCTCATTATTATTGTACCCAGTGTTACTGAAAAATAGCTCTCAGATACATTTGGGGGTGCACTTAGAGACCAAATCAATAGTCTCGAAGTCACCTTAACTATAAATTGCACAGCCTTTCTTTCATCTGAATTCTTGCTACCTTGGGTTTTCTGTTCCTCGAACCCTTTATTCAAGAATTATGCAAGGTTATATTCTAGGTCTATTGTAATTTAGCATTTATAGTCCACGGTGCCTTTGGGACTAGATTACCTCCCTGCGTGATATTGTTTTTCATTTCTATGCTGACAAATACACCATTTCAACTGTCACTTAAGCAACCAGTTCAAGCTCTACTGTTATTTTAGCTCCATATTGTCAACCAGGTGGATTTATAAATGTGTTACCTGAAGGAAACGTTCCCCCAAATAGCAGAAGTGGAGACTTTATTTATTTATAATTATTTGTTAGATTTATAAAAATGTTCCTGTTGCCGGAAAGCCTCTGGCTAAATACAAATTAAAACACTTTTGAATGTAGCAAAAAACAGCAGTGGCATCATTTTAATTACCCATTGGGGGATGGCAGGCAACAAAGATGTATTTATTTATTTCTTCCCTTGTTTAATGTGACTGCCTGCTTAGGGATATGAACTTCCTGTCTGCGTGTCTGCCACACAGACTGCATTGCCAGCATCCATTTACTTCTTCTTAATAGCATCCTGTTTTTTTGTTTGCCTGTTTATTTTGGTGGGGGGTGGTGGTAGCAGAGAGGAACAGATTATTCTCTCTTATTTTGTAGGTTTGGGAGGAAAGGAATTCAGGATGACTCTCTCCCAGAAGAGAAGACTAGATCTTCCTTCCTCCTAGCCTGAACACAGTTGTGGCTTCTGCTGCCCAGCCCACCAGTATATACTTCCATCCATTTCCATTTCTTCAAGTCTTCTTTTTCATTTCTCTTGATGTTTTCCCACTAAGTTCTCTTCTGCTTACATGAGCCAGCATCAATTTTTATTACTTGCAATCAAGAAACCCGACTTACACAGAAGGTTAAAACAAAAAGAAAAACAGCATGGACCACCCTTTAGCGTAAGAGACAGGGTGTAGATTTATTTCAGACCCTATCAGTCTTGGGCCAGTTAGGAAACCACATTGTTCTTTAAAGAGAACAGTCGTTGACACAAGGTTTTAACCTTCATAAAGATCGGATTTTGACTTCCGATTCTGCACATGCTGGACTTGACCAAGTTCCTTTAAACCTCTCCAAACCTCAGTTTCTTCATCCCTCAAATGGGGTCACTCTAATGGCTACATGAGAAAATATGCATAAAGCACTTCTCTTCTGAGATGGCAATAAATAATGCTCAGTAAGTGTTGGCTCATTTGATTTTTTTCATCATCTGTCAACTGAGGAATAATAATATCCACACTCACTTGGAGAGTTATTTTCAGGATGGAATGTGTGAGACAATACTTTGAAATATATAAAGTCTGCAAATATGAATCCAGAAAAAAATAGACAAGCTGCCCTCTGGCTCGCGCACAGAATTGAACTGGCTCATATAGCAAGGCAATGCTGGCCCGGCGATCCCTCCAGTAAGAAATGTTTAGCAAGTAGCTGGAAGTTTTCATTTTCCAACAAAGGTGGGTAAAGGGGAATTTGCCCTGGGGACAAAAAGACGTATTTTAGGAAAACTACTTTTTTTTTTTTTCCTCCCATTGAGTCTTCCTATCCATAAACATGGACTATTGTTACATTTATTTCGTTCTTTTTCATTTTCATTCATGAGAGTTTTGTAGTTTTCCTACATATAGGTTCTGCGCTTATTTTGTTATATTTATACCTAAGTATTTCTTATTTTGGATGTTATGGAAATGGTACTGTGGTTTTTTTAAATTTATTTTTTAATTGGAATATAATTGCGTTACAATGCTGCATTAGTTTCTGCTGTACACCAACGTGAATCAGCTGCTTGTGCCCACATGTCCCCTCCCTCTAAAGCCTCCCTCCCACCCCCACCCCCATCCCAGCCCTCTAGATCATCACGGAGCACCAAGCTGACATACAGCAGCTTCCCACTAACTATCCATCTGACACGTGGTAACGTGTGTGTGTCAGAGCTACGTTCTCAACTCGTCCCACCCTCTCATCCTCCTCCTGTGTGCACAAGCCCATTCTCTACATCTGTGTCTCTATTCTTGCCTTGCAAATAGATTCATCAGCACCATTTTTCTAGATTCCACATACACAGAAAGCGTCTCTTTTTAAAATTAGTTGATGATGGTACATTTTCGACATGCAAACATAAATAATAATTTAATGAAAACCAACATGCCCATCACTCAGCTTAAGAAATAAAACCTTGCTAATGGTGATGAAATGGTTCGTGTAGCTTTTCCAATCACATTCCTTACCCCATCCCCTAAGTTTTCTACATATGCATTCATCCCTGAGGGCTTCCCCAGTGGCTCAATGGTAAAAATTCCGCCTGTCAAGCAGGAGATGCAGGTTCAATTCCCGGGTTAGGAAGATCCCCTGGAGCAGGAAATGGCAACCCACTCCAGTGTTCTTGACTGGGAAATCTCACAGAGAGAGGAGCCTGGTGGGCTACAGTCCATGGGGTCGCAAAAGAATCAGACATGACTCAGAGACTAAACAAAAGTCCCTAGACTATATGTAACTATGCACACATACAATTATTTTTGCAAGTATTAAAATTATAATATAAGTAGTGGTGATATACTATCTGGATTCTTAGGAAACTTGCTTTTTTTCCCCCTCTCACAACATTTTTTTGTTTCAAATTTTATTGCATTTGATTTACAATGTTGTTAATTTCTGCAAAGTGATTCAGTTATATACATATATATTCTTTTTCATATTCTTTTCCATTGTGGTTTATTACAGGATATTCAACATAATTCCCTGTGCTATCCAGTAGGACCTTGTTTATCCACTATATACATACAATAGTCTGCATCCACTAATCCCAAACTCCCAAGCCTTCCCATTCCCACACTCCCCACCCTTGGCAACCACATGCCTATTCTCCTCAACATTATGTTTTTGAGACTCAGTCTTTGTTGTGTCTGGTTTTGTTCAGTGCTGGATTGTATGATTTCATAGGAATGTATCGTAATGATGGTGATGCACATTTGGATCATTTCCAGTTCCAACATCCTCTCATCCATCTCCTTTGTGCTTCATTTCCAAAGTCTCTCTAGTCTAGTAGTTCTCAAACTTCAGAGCCCACTGGCATCATCTGGAGGGCTTCTTAAAACAAAGGCTTCTGGGCCCCTGCCCCAGATTCAGTAAGTCTGAGATGAAACTCAAGAATTTGTACACAAGCCCTGTGTCCCTGTCCTTTGAAGGAAAGGGCTTTTGGTTTAATCTCCAGACCTCCCTTAAGTTTCAAAAGGCTGACTCAAGAGTTAAAGATTGGGAATGTGAAAATGTAGAAACAAAGAATAGCTGTTGGCCTGGACAACTAGTAACAAGTTAGACTATAAAGGTTATACATGGCAGAATCACAGAACTCACCAGCCCCTGAAAGATGTAGACAAAGACCAGAGTCATATTCCTAAATTATTTTTATAGGAAGCAGACCCCCTCCAGATGAAAACTGCTGGGTGCAAGAACACAGACCTCAGACTGGTCAAAACCATAAAATTGATGATGATTGAAACTTTGACCTTGATCCAACTGATCAGAGAACTGTGCATGAACTGATCATGCACCCTGCAGACACCACTCCCAACACCACCACACTGTCTTTAAAACTTCATCCCCGAAAGCTAATGGGGAAGGTGTGTCTTTTGAGCACAAGCTGCCCATTCTCCTTGCTTGGCGCTGAGCAATAAATGCTCCACTCCCCTTCACCACAACCCAGTGTTAGTAGACTGGCTTTACCACACACGATCAAGACAACCCAAATTTGGTGAAAGTGAAAGTCGCTCCGTCATGTCCAACTCTTTGCAACCCCATGGACTATATAGTCTGTGGAATTCTCCAGGCCAGCATACTGTAGTGGGTAGCCATTTCCTTCTCCAGGGGATCTTTCCAACCCAGGGATCAAACCCAGGTCTCCCACACTGCAGGAAGATTCTTTACCAGCTGGGCCACAAGGGAAGCCCCAAAAGTGCACTTTTAATAAGTTCCCAGGGGTGGCAGACATTGCTGGCCCAGGGACCACACTTTGAGAACCATTCCTCTGGGTTATATTTAACAGGGGAAGTGGTAGGTCACAGAATACAAACACCTTCAGCTTATATACAGAATATATTCCCATTCTCCAAATTCTCACGGGCCCTGGAAAAATACCTTTGCCATTTTTTTTTCAAAGTTGCCAGTTAGTATTTCCCACCAGGCAGAAAGCTTCTGATACTGTATTAGTTTCATCAGACCTAGCATACAGCACACTCCAAAAAGCTGGTTACGAATGGATGAGCACTTGGAAAGCCTCCAAGTTCACCCAGAGCATCTTTACCCTGGAGGTAGAGAAAACCCCAGTGTGTGAGGCTAGAATATCTTCCGTGACAGGGACATGCTTGGTGACTCTATTAATTTCTTTGGATTTCAAATTCTGCATTTTCATCCAATAATCCTCTGTATATAACCCAAATGAAACTCATGCTGGCTGAGTCTCAGCTGTTCTTCAGGGTTTATATTACATGAGCCCTCACGCGGTGGGGGTGAGGGGGTCTGTCCTCAGGGTAGAGGTAGAAACCCTCATGGACTGAGTTTCCACTGCATGCCAGGCACTTGATCTTGTTTAATTTCCATAGAGGTCTATGTTGCAGGCATCATTATCTCCAACACGTATAGTCACAGTGATAATAATAATAACATCAGGTAAAGTTATGGAGTGTATCCTGTGTATAAAGCACTCTTCGAAGCTCCTTGTATGGATCAACTCATTTAATCCTCACCATAGTCCACAGTATGATGAGCAATGGTTTAGAGTAATTAAATAATTTGATCCCAGGTGCATCCCTAGTCAATGAAATCCTAATCTGTTTGACTCCAAGATCACCGTTTCTTCCTATTTTACCATTGGCATCAGCCAATTCACTTGTTCACACATGAATGGAATCCCAAGTTTGGGGGGATGCAATCGCAGCTTTCTTTCTTTCTATCAATTCAGTTGAAATTAGTCCCAAGGATCCCAAGCCATTAAGGGGAAACACACAAAGAGTTATTTGAACAACCTTCTTTTTTTCCCCCAAAGGAAACTAGCTAGTTTCAGTGGACCAAGATTCCAACTGGACAGCTGTTAAGGATGGCAGAAAATAAACATGAAATTTAATTTGAAAATATATTTACCAGTACCCCTCTGTCAATCAGATGTCCACCTTGCGTCTGCAAGCGTCTAATAGCTGTGAACTTCAACTGAAGAAAGGCTTTCTGCTACCAGTCAGAATTATTGTATCACAAACCATTCACATTCAGAAGCTGCTGCCTTTCCTGTATCTTATTTTTTTGTTTTGGAAAATACTGAGAGTCTTTGCTACAGATTGTGCTATCAGACAAGATGAATGATCATCAAAATACAGTCAGCAAAATTTAAAAAATATGGATAAAGAAAAGATATTAATATCCTTTCTAAGGTAATCAGTACTTTTTGTTTGACAAAGAAATTGCCCACTGTTTATGGTTTATGCAAATAATATATGTTAATGTCAAAGCTGCAAAGTATATAGCTTTGCATATAAGTGTTTGTGGAAAATACATGCCAATACATTTTAAACCTTTCCTCATATAAATACAGCGATTTCATAAATATACAGTACCTTGTTTTTAAAAACATTTATTATAATTTTATGCAATGCAAATCACATTAGAATAAATTATTTTTTGCTAAAAGGGCAAAGTCAGCAAAATTACAGGGAAATATAAAGTCCCCGCTGTTATGTGGTCTTCAATTACCCCAAAATGAGCGCAATACCAATGTGAACAGAAGCGGTGACAGACACAGACAACCCAATCAAAAACTGTGCAGAAGACCTTGATGGACGTTTCTCCAAAGAAGGCAAATGGTCAGTAGATTCAAGAAAAGATGCTCAACATCACTACTTATTAGAGAAATGCAAATCAAAACTACAATGAGGTATCACCTCACACCTGATAGAATGGCCATTACTAAAAAACCTACAAATAACAAATGTTGGAGAGGGTATAGAGAAAAGAGAACTCCCCCACACTGTGAATGGGAATGTAAGTTTGTGCAGCCACTAATGGAAAACAGTATGAATGCTCCTCAGAAAACCATGGCACCCCACTCCAGTACTCTTGCCTGGAAAATCCCATGGACGGAGGAGCCTGGTGGGCTGCAGTCCATGGGGTCCCTAAGAGTCAGACACAGCTAAGAGACTTCACTTTCACTTTTCACTTTCATACATTGGAGAAGGAAATGGCAACCCGCTCCAGTGTTCTTGCCTGGAGAATCTCAGGGATGGGGGAGCCTGGTGGGCTGCCATCTATGGGGTCGCACAGAGTCGGACACGACTGAAGCGACTTAGCAGCAGCAGCAGAAAGCTAAAAATAGAAATACCATATGACCCACCAATCCCACACCTGGGTATATACCCAAAACTATAATTCAATGTAATATATGCACCCTTATGTTCATAACAGCCAAAACATTCACAACAGTCAAAACATGAAAACAACCTAAATGTCCACCTACAGATAAATCTTTAAAGAAGATGTGGCATGTATATACAGTGGAATACGACTCAGCCATTACAAAGAATGAAATAATGCCATGTGCAACAACATAGGTGCAACTGGACATTATCAAGTGAAGTAAGTCAGAAAGGGAAAGATAAATACCATGTAATATCACTTATATGTGGAATCTAAAGAAAGAAAAGAAAGAAAGTGAAGTTGCTCAGTCATGTCCAACTCTTTGCGACCCCATGGACTGTAGCCTACCAGGTTCCTCTATCCATGGGATTTTCCAGGCAAGAATACTGGAGTGGGTTGCCATTTCCTTCTCCAGGAGATCTTTCCGGTTTGGGTTGAACCTGGGTCTCCCACATTATAGGCAGATGCTTTACCATCTGAGCCACCAGGGAAGCTTGTGGAATCTAAAATAAGGTATAAAAGAACCTATCTACAAAACAGAAACAGACTCACAGAGAGAACAGACTTGTGGTTGCCAAAGCTGTGGGGAGAGGGATGGATGGGAGTTTGGGGTTGTCAGCTGCAAACTACTCATTACAGAATGGATAAGCAACAAGGTCCTACTGTATAGCACAGGGAATTATATCCAATCTCCTGGGACAGACCATATGGAAAAGAATACGTGTGTGTGTGTGTGTGTGTGTGTGTGTCTATGTGTGTGTGTCTCTGTGTGTGTATGTGTATGTGTGTGTGTCTGTGTGTGTGTGTGTCTATGTGTGTGTCTATGTGTGTGTATGTGTATATGTGTGTGTGTCTATGTGTGTGTGTGTCTGTGTGTGTGTCTGTGTGTCTCTGTGTATGTGTGTGTCTGTGTGTGTGTCTGTGTGTGCTTGTATGTGTGTGTGTCTTTATGTGTGTGTGTGTGTGTATGTGTGTGTCTGTGTGTGTGTATGTGTGTGTCTCTGTGTGTGTCTGTGTGTGCTTGTATGTGTGTGTGTGTCTGTGTGTGTCTGTGTGTATGTGTGTATGTGTGTGTGTCTCTGTGTGTGTGTCTGTGTCTGTGTATGTGTGTGTCTGTGTGTGCTTGTATGTGTGTGTGTGTGTCTGTGTGTATGTGTGTGTGTGTCTGTGTCTGTGTGTGTATGTGTGTCTGTGTCTGTGTGTGCTTGTATGTGTGTATGTGTCTGTGTGTATGTGTGTGTGTCTGTGTGTGTATGTGTGTGTGTGTGTCTGTGTGTATGTGTGTGTGTATGAGTGTGTGTATGTGTGTCTGTGTGTGTGTATGTCTGTGTGTATGTGTGTGTCTGTGTGTGTATGTGTGTATGTGTGTGTGTCTGTGTGTCTGTGTGTGTGTGTCTGTGTGTGTGTCTGTGTGTATGTCTGTGTGTATGTGTGTGTGTCTGCGTGTGTCTGTGTGTGTCTGTGTGTGTGTGTGTCTGCGTGTGTGTGTGTGTGTATGTGTGTGTAACTGAGTCACTGATGTACATCAGAGACTGGCACAGCCTCCCACACCCTCCCAAACAGCATTCACTGTGATGCTCTCAGCCAGCGAGCCTCTCAGTCAACCGAGGGATTCTCTGTGTTCACGGCATTAGTCTTGCCTTTGCTGCTCGATGTATTTGAGAACCAACATGCTTTATTATGGGCTTCCCAGGTAGCGCTACTGGTAAAGAACCTGCCTGGCAATGCAGGTTAGATGTAAGAGACGTGGATTCAATCCCTGGGTCGGGAAGATCCCCTGGAGGAGGGTATGGTCATCCACTCCAGTATTCCTTTCTGGAGAATCCCTTGGACAGAGGAGGCTGGCAGACTACAGTCCATATGGTTGCACAGAGTCAGACACGACTGAAGTGACTCAGCATGCATTCATGTGCTTTATTATGGATTGATGATGAAGACTTTCAACCAAGATAATTCCTGAAGATGTGAGAATCAACCCTAGTCATTACAGATGGAGCAAGAACAGGCCCTGAGAGAGACCATTCTAACAGGGCTCCAAAGAAAGACCTAAGAGAAAAAGATGTATATAATTGCAGAGAGTCACTAAGATGAATCCTAACCATTTCTTCATTCATGGATCCACACATGTATTCAATCAGCAGGTAATTACCTGTGCCCCTAATATGTGCCAGATATGATTCTATCCTTGGAGATGTTGCAATGTACATGTCAGAAAAGGCCCATGCCCTTGTGGATTTATAGTCTGATGCTTAGATAAGTGAGCAAATGAGGACATGTGATTATTTCAAAGAGTGATGAGTGAACATCTCTATCATGGAAGACATTCTTGGTGGGGTGATGCGGGGACACTTCTCTGAGGAGGTGACATTTGAAGGAAAATCAAAATGAAGAGATGCAGCCAAACACAGGATGATCAGGGGAAGGTACTCAAAGTCTAGCCAGAGCCAAGGCCAGAAGAAGGATGAGAAAGGTCAGAGAGGCCGACACAGAGAGGGGACAAGAGGCAGGGAGGCAGGACACGGGCTGGAGAAATGACCAGTGGCCACTTTTGGTGGAGTCCTGGAGGCCATATACAGACCTCAGAGTTAATCCTAAGTGCATGGGAAGCCACTGAGCGCTTACCCAGGGCACTGACACTTTCTGAAATGTCACTGTGTGAAGAATGACTTGAAAAACAGGAAGTGGGGAGCCTGGATAGAAGGCCATTGCCGTCTGCAGGATGAGAGATGGAGGTGGGCTGGACCAGTGACTCAGCAGTGGGCTGTAGACATGTGGACCAATGCAGGATATATTTGAGAGATAAAAAGACAGAACTTGCTGATGGATTGAAGGTAGAAGGTGAAACAGAAGAAGGAATCAAGACTGACTCAATGAGTTTGTTATATCAGCAGGTCAGAAGACAGGGGTTGGGCATTTACTGAGAAAGGATTAAAAATAAAAATGGAAAAAGAAAAGAAACAAAGAAAAAAATAACAGAGAAAGACATAGGTATGAGGGAAAGCAAGACATCTGTCTCCCCCTTTACCCTTCCACAAAGGTTCCATGACTGCCCTCATCTGACACTCCTTGGTCTTTATTCAGAACTCAGGCCTAAGGAGAGGGATGTTATTTATTTACTGCCCACACACCCTGCCCTGCAGACCCCCACAGGCACCCTCAAGGGCATGAAATGCTCCCATCAACTTTACACTTTCATTCCTATGATCCACCTTCAAGAAGAGAAAACTGGTGTTCAGGGAGGTTAATTACTTATCCAAGTTCACAAAGCTAACCAGTGATACAGCTTCTCTGAATCCACAGCTTCTGAAGACAATACTTCGTTGAAAAGCCAGCTCTACCAATGGCAAGTTCTGAGGGTTGCAATGAGTTTCCTCATCTGTTAAATGGAGGTTAATAACTTCACAGCAAAGTACTTTGCAGATGAAATGAGATGAAAGTCACCAGTCAACCTGGCACGTCGTAGGGCAGATTTACTCTTGAAAGTGGTGCCTGCAGATTAATTTTAAAACTTTAAAGTTACCCGATACAGGGGAGAAATCAAAATAGACTACATGCATCTTCAGAGATCTTTGTTCTAAAAACTTTAGTTGTTTAAATCTGATTCCTTCAGTAAAAGAGTTCCACCCAGATAGAAACAAAAAGTCTGCTTTTTGATGAAGAGTATATTTTATGTTTCGTTTTTTTTTTTTTTTTTACAATGACAATTAATAGTAAGTTTCAAAGAAAAATCTTCAAAGGGATTTGAGGAACTGCAGTTTATTTCATAACTGTCAGTTCATGTTTTGGATGCCCAGACGCCACTTGAATAATGTCTGTGTCTGTCTTAGACACTCGTGGGGTGGAATCAGGGCATGGATGACCATCACTCCCTGATTATTGCTTGAATAAGGGAGACACAAGCTCTGAGACTGACCCCACAGTGAGACTGACCCCACACTCACATGATCAGAAGAAAGCCAGTCTGTAGGGCTGTGTGGCTCTACGGGTGGCTTCAAGAAAGAGGCTGAGAGAGCAGCTACCTTGGATCTCAGTGGCTTTCTAACTCTTAGTCCTGGTCCCTCATTCCTGCTGAGTTTCCAATTTTGGATTCTAGCCTCCCAAGAGGTCTGGCTCTATTTCTTATTAAGTTCCACATTACATCTCTGAATCCTTATAAATCTCCCTTTCATTTTTTCCTTAGCCTGATATGAATGATCTCCTGTTACCTGCAAATAAAGGCATCACAAGAGATGCAGATTTCACTAAGGTGGGAGCTGAAATCATGGATCATCACTGTCTTGAAGGGTGCATATTCCAGAAGGCTTGAAAAGGGCAAGCGTGTCTATGCTTTATAAAGAGACAAATGGCTGAGAGAAATTATATACCATGGAAGGTACTGAAATCACTAATACAATCACCCCACTCTACAACAATGGCTTACCCATTCCTCCAACTTGCCTATTCAACTACTTCCTTCATGACCCCCTTTGGCTTTATCAAGACACTTGGTCACTGGTTCTTCTACTATCTTCCCTTTCTTTTTGTGCCACCCCCCATACTTTCATCTCTCTCTCTAGTTCCACAGTCCAGGGTCTTATTTCTGCAATTTTCTTGGTAATATTCTTACTACCCTGTCCCTTCTCATTTCCCTACATTCACCGAGACAAAAATCCCAGCCCCAAATGAACCATAGTCTCCCCTTTTCCATGTATCATAGTCTGAACAGTGTTCCTCCAAAAATTCATGTTGAAATCTTAAACCCCAGCATTTCAGAATGTGACTATACTTGGAGAAGTGTCTTTAGAGAGATGGATAAAGTGAGACCCTGGAGGTAGGTCCAATCCAATATGATTGGTGTCCTTAAAAGAAGAGAAGCTAGGACACAGACACACAAGAAAGAAAGACTATATGAAAACAGAGAAAAGATTCATCTATCAGCCAAGGAGAGAGACCCTCAGACAAAACCACCCTGCCAACACCTTGACCTTGGACTTTTAGTCTTCAGGACTATTAGAACTAAATGTCTGTTACTTCAGCCACCTCACCTAAGGGACTTTGTTATGACAGGCATAGCAAACTGATACATGATCCAAGTCCCTGAGCATCTGAGAGGGGCCGGAGAAAACCACACAACTGGGCAGAATGCATTCACTATCAACTTGTGATCATCGCCAACCCTCACTGGACCCTCGGCCTAGGAATTCTGCTACAGTTCTGAGTAACTTGCCTTTCCACTCTCCTTAATGTATATTTCTACTTTTTTTCAGATCTCCAAATATCCCCCATTGCACTTTCCATCCTTCTTCATGACGACATTCATTCCTACTGCACACTCCAACAAGTCATCAGGAGCAAGTGCATTCTTCCTAACTGTGTACATACAGTCTCACCTACACCCTGCTTCACTCAAGCTCTGGTTCCCATGGCACACCCTACCCCTTCCTTCTTAGAATCTTCTCTGCTTTCATCATTCTAACTCAACCAGCTTCTCTCCATCAGTATTTATCAATAAAAAGTGCTCAAGGCTCTTCCAGGTTATATCAGTCTCCCCGACTATAAAGTGAACATAATTACAGCTCCCTTAAATAGCTGTTGCGAGTGCTATGTGCAAATATCCAGCATATGCCTGAACACCATAGAAACATATGATCCTGCTTACATTTCCATCAGAATGGCAATGTCTCTGTGTCTCTATCAAACACACTCTCTCTCTATATATATATATATATATAGAGAGAGAGATTTATATTATATATTTACATACACACACACACACATACATACACACACACACACACATTTGGGGCTTCCCAGGTGGAGTTAGTGGTAAAGAACCTGCCTACCAATGCAGGAGACTTAAGAGATGCAGGTTTAAAAAAAAAAAGAAAAAAGAGATGCAGGTTTGATCCCTAGGTCGGCAAGATCCCCTGGAGAAGGGCATGGCAACCCACTCCAGCATTCTTGCATGGAGAATCCCATGGACAGAGAAGCCTGGTGGGCTACAGTCCATGGGGTCACAAAGAGTCGGACATGACTGAAGAGACTTAGTATGCACACATGCATGCCTATATATACATATATATATATATATATATATATATATATATATATATAATTATATATGAAACCTGTATGTCATAGATTTTGCATATAATGTAGAAGAAATCCCAGTAGGTATTTAAAGTTTAAAAATAATTATTTTTGTCTCTAAACTCTGACACTCTGATGCAGACTGTGCTTGATGAGACCCCTAGGGAATAAAACACATTTTGTGTTACCTGGAGAGGGCAGAACGAGTTGTTTAACATAAAACCAGTGAGGTTGCTGGGATTGCTTCTAGTGATGTACATGCAGAAGATGACACTATAAAGAGAAGGCTTCCTCTGTTAAAGAAAAGCACAGGCCCTTTTCCAGACGACAGAGAGGGAGCATGAGGACCAAGGACGTGAGAAGTGCCTCCCTGGGACAGTCAGGCTGGGGAGGATACACTTTGGAGTGTAAGTGGGAGCAAAAATCTCCATTATAGTTGCTGCTCTGGGATGGAACCACCAGTCCTGCAGCCTGGATATCATCACCATGGAAACATTTGAACACCCTCCCCACCCCGGACATCACCATCAAAAGAACCAAAATCACCCACATATACAATTGTCATTGTAGATGCTCTAATCCTCAGCATCAGAAAAGAAGGACCATATGCCCTTTGTCATCCATCATTACTGCTCTGACCTGGGTCCCTTCGCTCCGAGTCCAGTGTGCCCTCATGCCCGAGGAGGAGGAGAAACCACTGGTGCTTGCTGGGCAGCTAATGGAGAAGCTGTGTGGCCAGAGGTGTGTTCAAGAATCTGGTGGTCACCACGGTGGGCACAAGTTCTGCAGATGTTCTTTGGAGTCAGAGCTACGTCTCAGGACAGCACCAGGCTGATGGTGGTGATGCAGTCATTCAGCAGATTGACAGGCTCCTCATCCACGATGGGCATGTCTGCAGAGCTGCAGAAGGTGGGCCTGTGTCAGGGTCCCCACCACTGTCAAGCTGGCAGTGTCTCACATCTGACTGTGGATAGCACATGGGAAGGCTGGATTTGCTCATAAAGTATGCAGGCCAGGCCTGGGCTCTCCTTGGAAGGGTCCTGAGTCTGTCTGAGCTAGGCCACCTCATCAACAGGCCTCTCTGCTACTGTCTGCCATGCAGGGATGTGTGGCTTATCCAGGGCCTTCCCAGCCCCAAACTCAGTGAGTTTCACTCTCCACTCAGCCCTGTTTCTCCCAGGGCTGCCAAGCCACCACCAGGCCACCCACACTCTGTTACCAGGAACAGTGCTAGCTCACTCCACCCTTGTCCCTTTCCAAAGGGATTGCAAGGTACTCTAGTCGAGGCTTCTATTGTTTCCTAGACTGTGTGTAAAGCTGACTATTTTCTAATTTAAACAAAAACTGAGCAAGCAGGCTTCCCTGGTGGCTCAGTGGTAAAGGATCCACCCACCAACACAGGAGACATGGGTTCAATCTTTGGTCCACATGTCATGGAACAGCTAAGCCCATGTGCCACAACTGTTGAGCCTGTGCATCAGAGCCTGGGAATCGCAACTACTGAGCTCACATGCCAAAGCTACTGAAACCCAAGTGCTTCCCAACAAAAGAAACACTGCAATGAGCAGCCCACGTACTGCAAGTAGAAAATAGCCCATGCAGCATCAAAGATGCAGCACAGCCAAAAATAAGTAAATAAATAAAATTATTTTACAAAACTGAAAAAGCAAAAATACGTAAAGAAATAAATAGTAGCCTTAAAGGAGATATCCTGAAAGTCTTATTAATCCAATATATAGTAAATCATCTCAAATGGTTAAAGGAAAATTTAGATCGGGAAGAGTTGTGTAATGAGATTCACACTTCATTCCTGTGTTTCCTTTCACCTGTGGCCCTTCTTTCTTTTAGATAGGTAACAGTCATTGTCAAGGGGTGGCTAATCAGAGAGAAGCATGGAGGAGTTCTCCTGCTTTTGCCTTTGAAAAGTTTAGACCTTTGAATTCTGGAAACATAAGCCTTAAGGGAAATCAGGAAGCAGAAAGTACAATGTGTAAGCACATCCTGTGAAGAGAAAGAATTCCCTGGGCTGAATCAAGGCCACAAATAGGACCACTGGTGCAAATTTCTAGGAATCCTTTCTTGACAAAGCAGGGATAGGACTAAATGTCAAGAAGAAACTGGGATCTGAATTGCAAATCTTCTTGAGAAGGCAACTTGTTGTTAGGAACGTTAAAGCAAGAACCTATGGGAAAACCACCAGCCCCCCTCCCCTCTCCCGGCTCCCCCACGTGGAGGAACAACTATAGAGTCACAGGCACGCTGTGGTGGGGACTGGAGGGATTTCTCCAGCCCAGTGGTTCGTAGCAGGGGATGACTTTGCCCCTGAGTGAACACTTGGCAATGTCTAGAGATATATTTGGTGCCGTAAGTGGGAGGGAGGTGTTGCAACTGGCATCTAATAGATAGAGGCCAGAGATGACTAATGACTCAGCAATGCACAGGCCAGCCCCCCAACAAAGAACCATCTAAACTGAGATGTCAGTGGCAGAATTCTTAAGGAGGATGAGCTGCACAACTTGCAGGACCCAGTGAAAACTAAAATATAGATCCAACCGTGTTCGAAAATGTTAAAGTGGTGATGGCAGAGCATTAAACCAAACACAGGTCTTTCTATGAATATGGACCTGAGAAAGTATACAGGCTGCATAACCATAAAACTATCCCTGCTGCTGAGAAGTTTATACAGACAGCCCTTTCATCATCAAAGGGCCAAGAGGCCACACCCCTTGAAGAAGGTCTGGGAATGGCTGGGCTTCCCAGGGACAGTCCTCTGACCTACAGAAGCTCCAAAGAAGAGAGGGGACCTAGACGTATCATGTACCCGGAATGCAGGGGAGGACAAAAAACAATACAAGTAGATTTAGGAAGCCAGACTAGGAAGCATCAGATTCATCCAATTAGGGAAGAAATATCAAATATGCAAAGCTCCCCAACTGTGACTGCAGAAGAAATGAAAGCATGTTTCCAAAAGCAATTACAAAGAAAGAAATCATATTTAAAAGATTGATTGATTTAATCACATAAAAATAAAAATCACCTATAAGCTAGCAAGTAGCCTTCAAAAGGAAATGACAGTCAAGGAAAAACCACTTATAGCTGATCAGGCAGATGCAGAACCAAGAATAGTACTATGTAAAGAGTTCTTATAAATCAATAATAGGAAAAAGCATTAGAAAAAATAGGCTATCAACCCCTCCCCAAATTGTAAATGTCATAGTCAGAAATGTAATAGATTTAGTACCACTAAAAAATTGAAAGGTACAAAACTTAATAATAAAACATTTTTTATCTATCATTTTGAAGAAAGAACAAAAATAATTATAACCTTGGGTTTGGCAGAAGAAAAAGACAGTAGAATACTTTTCACACTCTGCTGTTAAGTTTATATATTGATATTATATATTGATAGGAGTTTTCTGGATGGGAAAAAGGCAATATGCATCAAGACGCTAAAATGATAAACTCTTTCCTTTGGTAATTTCATCCACGTGCCTTAGTCCCGAGGAAATCTTGAGGCAAGTGAATTTAAAAATCAGTTAAAAAAGAGGTTTCCTAACTTGTCTAAATTCTTTCAGCTGCTAAGCAGCAGAACAGGTATTTGAACCCAGAGCAGCCTTCTCCAGAGGAAGGTACATCAAAAATAAGCAGGTAAGAGATGACACAAAAAGTCAATAAGCAACTCTCAGTGAGTCAAACTCAGGGCCTGGACCATCCCTCTCTCTGCACACGAGGTCAGAATCATCATGTGGGATGCAAGAATGGCACACTTCTAGGGATCTAAACATTCAGCAAGAAGAGGAAGATAACTCAAATCCTTCTCACACAGTGGGCATTTCCTCAGGACGCCAGGTCAGGATCAGACTTTGTGATGAATATTGAATCCCTTGACCTGTCTCTTCTACAAACAGCCAATCTATGGCATGAATGAAAAATAGCTCTCCCATTAGTAAGAGGCTTCAAGTTATGAATGAGAAATCACATTCATTCAGAGCACCCCCAGAGCACGTGTCCAGTGGAGCTGAAATGACACCCGGGACCACAGTTCTGTGAGTGATAACTGGATCCCATGGATGAATGCCCATAGAATCACCAGCATAAAACAGATGGGCCATGCATTTTCACAGGCAGAAGTAACTCTGGTGATGCCATTAGAATTAAGAAGGAATGGACACAAGACTTTCAGGGGGAGACTTGTGATCTTTTAGCGCATTTCATTTCTGGAAATATGCCTCTCTACAGACCACACATACATCACCAGAAACTGCACAGGTTTCAGTGGGACCATGACCCTCTGTGGTTTGTAACACTGCCCTGGGAAACTCTCGAATGTCATGTAAAAGCAAAAGCCCAGACTCCAGTGGGTTGATGGAGGAAAACCTTTTGTGTGAGAACACACTGTTTACGTGTGTGTGGTGTGTTTTCTGGTTCTTCCCAACTCTGCAGGATTGCAGACTCTGGAAAGTGAAAGTGTTAGCTGCTCGGTCGTATCTGACTCTTTGGGACCCCATGGACTATAGGCCCGCCAGGCTCCTCTGTCCAAGGCATTCTCCAGACAAGAATACTGGAGTGGGTTGCCATTCCCATCTCCAGGGGATCTTTTCGACCCAGGGATTGAACCCAGGTCTCCTGCATTTTGGGCAGATTCTTTACTGTCTGAGCCAGCAGGGAAGACCTGGAGCCCCCACCAATGGATCAGCCTTACCATGTTTCTTAAGCCAAATTCTCCTGGGAAGATAATGGTCCTAACCAACAGCTAGGGCCTGGGTGACCCTGGGCCAGTCTTCTCTGACTTTTCCTCTCTGCCTCAGTCCTCTAGCCTCTTATGCAGGCTGTGCTGAGTCTGGAGTCCTGTAGGGATCCCCTGTCTATACACCTGTCCAGTTCACACCCTCATAGTTCTCTGAAGTTACCCATGATGAAGGTAAGTCTGACTTCCATCCTCTAATCTGCCCCCCTCTTCACACCCCCGATGCCAGCACAGTCCTGTCTTCAAGGATCGCCACTCCTGAGAACATCTCTGGATGAGAAAGACAAAGACAGAAAATGGGAGTGAAAACAGAAAGAAATCAAGACTTAACAATCAGACGCCAAATCGGGAGCTTTTACAGCTTCGTGTGGAGGTTAAATGCAGACACTCAGCAAGCTTCTTTTCCCTCTTGCCTGTATTGTCTAACTTTCTCATTTCTTTATTGAAGATCTTTAGAGCAGCACTGTTTATTATCTATTTCTTGACACAGAACTGACATCTCTCATAGGAAATAAGCATGTTCTCTCCTTGGCCAAACTAAATCACATGTAAGCCAAAAAAGATGCTTGCCACCTAGATACTTTGGACTGGTAGAACATTTACCCTGCAGGTTCTGTGACATTTTATAAACATGAAGTCATATGTCCCACCCAACACTGCTGGATCCATGTTTCCCTGGTGAAGAAACGTTGGCCAGGAAAAGTCAACTTATGTCCCCAAGATGGCAGCGAGTACCAAGGCAAGGATCTTTATGACTCCCAAGTTTCAGACATCAGCTGGGCAATACACATTAATTCCAGCCTTCCTGCACCAGTCTCACCAGAGAAAAGTATTGATAACATCACAAATGCATAATTATAAACCATAATAAGCAAAACTGGAGCTCTATCTCCAGCAGCAGAGGAAAAGCCAAATAAATGATGGTTCATCCATATATAATAAATTACTATTGTAGGCAATAAAAATGAATATGCATAAATACATTTATGAATTTACAATATGTCCTCCATATGTTGATAAATAAAGAGAAAATAGGGTATAGAACAGATTATAAAATGTGTTCCTATTGTCATTAAAAGAAAAACAAAAGACAAATATACATAGTCCAGGTTTTTATTTTTATTTGTTTGGCTGCACCAGGTCTCAGTAGAAGCATGCAGGATCTTTGATCTGCATTGAGGCATGCAAGATCTTTAGTTGTGGCCTGCAAACTCAGTTGTGGCATGTGGGACCTATTTCCCCAACCAGGCATGGAACCTGGGCCCCTGCATTGGGAACACAGAGTCCTAGCCACTGGACCACCCGGGAAGTTCCAGTCCAGGCTTTTAAATGCTATCTGATACTGCCCTCCCTCTAGGTACAGACCGTCCTGTTAGCCCATGCCTTAGTACAGGGATGAGAAAACCATAGTCCATGGACCATAGCCACCCTCCTGCCTGCCACTGCAAATAAAGTTTTATTTATTTATATACTGTCCTTGGCTCCTTTCACGCTACAACAGCAGAGCTGATCAGTTGTAGCAGACACTGCTTGACAGCAAACCCTAAAATATTTATTATCTGGCACTTTACAGAAAAAAAGTCGCCAACTCTTGTACTAGTTTATCCAGGGATATGGGGGGTATGGATATTCTGAAATTATAGCACCTGAATTCCATCTAAGTGCTGGTCCTCCTGTGAGAATTTTGCAAGCATCCCTCACTCTCTTCTCTCTACACCCCTATGTGATAGGTACTGCTATTCACCTCATTTTGTGTAATAAGGCAGAACAAATATGACTCCATATTAGATCTGTTTGTTTCATTGTAACCTTTGTGTTCTTAACTGCTTTTGCAAGTTAAGAATGTCCCCAATAGCCTGAAACATACAAGATAAGCCATTCTCAAGGCTCTGGCCTTTAAAGGTGTAATACTTATCCATTCAGAAATAAAAAGTTGCAGAATAGAGAATAACATGTTTATTGTTGGAGGCTTATAGGAACCTTATGACCGGACCTACTTGGACAACTGCGAGATCAAAGGATTCCAATAGCAAGAAGTTTGAAGCAGCCAACCATGCCCCTCCTTTTAATATAAAACAAGCCTCAACTATAACTTGGAGAAGAGGTTCTTTAGAACTCTACTCCACCATTTTCTTAGTCTGCTGGCTTTCTGAATAAGGTCACTCTTCCTTGCCCCTTCATCTCATCTCTTGATTTATTGGCCTGTCATCCAGCCAACAGTAAGTATGACCCTAAACTCAGTAACATTCGCAGATGAGGAAACTGGACTTTGTGGAGGTTAAGTAACTCGATCAAAATCACACTGCTGGTAAAAGAAGAAACAGATTCAATAGTTTTCGCAGGCAAGGACAGGCTGACTCCAAAATTAGCTTAAGAGAGATTCATCCTCTTGCTTCTCCTCCTTGCCTTTTTGTTCCAGCCTCTGGCTTCATAAATAGAGCCATTGTCTAACTTTATCTCCGCCTGAAGTCCTGTAATTCTGTCATTATCTCTAGCTTTGGATGTAAATGATTAATAATATCAATCAGCTTGGACATCAGTAGGAACGTTATGGTACAGCCAGAGCAAACCACAAGTCTGGATAGATGTCAGAGGTACAGAGGGCAATGGTATTGATCACTGCGCGAGCAGTCAGCTATCAATGGAAGCTTCTGGAGGGGGTGGGATGAGGGTCACCATCTGAGCCTTGGTTCTGGAGGATTTTAAAAGATAAGACAGTGGGGAAAAGGCAGTCTAGAGAGAAGGTATAGGGCATGCTAAGAGCAGAGCTGTAAATGGTCTCATGGAATCCTTCCCAACATTAAAGGCACCAAGGCCTGCAGGGCAGTGGGGAAAAGAAAAGGGAAGGATAGACGATCATAAGTATATATTTAGCCTTTTGGTAAAGTCATGAACAGGCATTTACACAGTGGTATGTATATTACTGTATAATAAATTCCTTTCATTTTAATTTCTCCTTTATATTACAATTAGGTCATACTGATTTTTTAATTATGCATGTGGATGGGTTACAATATCTATGAATTTAATTTCAGGGGGTCTCACAAATTATTTTTTTATAGAAATGGAACATTGAGTTTCAAATGGATGTTGAAAACCAACTGCCTAGTAAACTCAGCGAGGAGTGGGAGTTCCATGAGGCTGAAGCTGGGTGGAGAGGTGGAGATACAAGCTCTAAGGGGATGCGCTGAATGAGACAGGTAGGAAGCTCATGGGAAAATCCTTAAGCACAGAGGCCATTTTACCTTGAAGCCAATGAGGCCGAAGTCTGCAGACGCTTGGGACCAGTTCAAGACCTTGGGAGAAACCCTACAACATGTTCAGATGGTCATTCTCTTTTTAATTTGAAACATATTTTAGTTTCCATTTTGCTCAAAGGGGAGCCTTCCCCAAAATTGCATATGGAGGGCCCCCAAAACTCTAGACAGCCTTGCTTGGATGGCATTCATGCTTCATCAATGAGGAACAGGGACTTCCCTGGTGGTCTAGTGGATAAGGCTCCATGCTTTCAATGCAGGGGGTGTGGGTTTGATCCCTCGTTGGGGAGCTAAGATTCCACATATTGTGCAGTGTGGCCAAAAAAGATAAAATAAATAGGTAAACATATTAAAAATAAAGGAGCTCTTTTAAAAAATGGGGAACACAGAGGTGTGGTTTAAGTAAAGTGACACATTCCATGGTGCAGAAAAATCACTGGGCACTCTTCCCTCAAGAAGATAAATGTTCTTATCTCTCATTTCCCATTCCAGAGCGGTAAAATAGGCAAGGTGGTTCAGATTTGCCTTGTAACTATCCACATATGGACCCAGATACATCAATGAATGGTCATCATGATCTCTCCGCCATCATGCTCCATTTATCAAGTCCTGCACATCTGACTGTCCTAGGCACATTTTTCTCAGTAGAACAAACGAACTACTCCTGGACTGGAGGTATGAAGACCAGTCTTTGCACCAATCCTAGCAGGTGCACACATCTATATTTCTCATGCCTGTGTGTGTGCTAAGTTGCTCCAGTTGTGTCCGACTCTTCGCGACTCTATGGACTGTAGCTCATCAGGCTCCTCTATCCATGGTCCATTGGAGTCTCTAGGCAAGACCTGGAGTGGGCTGCCATGCCTTCCTCCAGGGGATCTTCACAACCCAGGGACTGAACCTGTGTCTTCTGCGACTCCTGCATTGCAGGTGGATTCTTTACCGCTGAGCCACTGGGGAAGTCCATGTTTCTTGTACCTTTCTGAATGTGTGGCTCCATTACCTGGGTAAAGAAACAACTACACCAGTGCTCATTGCAAATTACAAACCATTCGCTGCACTCCTGCTACACCCCAGATTTTGCGGTGGATGCCAGAAAGATGGTTAACAGGATGGTTCCTGTGTAGCTTCTGGCATCTTTGCACACCATGTACTAGTTAAGGGAAATTGTGCAATGATGTGAAATGATTTCAAATTTATCTTTACCATAAAACAGAAGTGGTGACAGTGAGAATCTTCTGTTTCTGTCTGTCCCACAAGTTTTTCTCTTTAATTTTCCATTGTATTACATAATTATTTTATGAAGTAGAGCTTTCAGAGGATAAGATACAGTTCTTAAGTGTTTAGCTTGATGGGTTTGGACAATTGCGTTCTTCCAAATACACTCCACTAGGAACAAGACACAGAACACTTTCATCACCCCAAGCAGTCTGCTAGAAACAACTGCTTCTTATTTCTATGACTATGAATAAAGTATTTTCATACATGTATCTTTCATGCCTGGCTTCCTCTGCTCAATATCATGTTTTTTGAGCCACATTCATGTTGTCATATATATCAGTTGCTTGCCTTGTCATTGTTGTTGAGTGGGATATATTCCATTTCCTCTGCATATCCACAATTTATCTATCCTTTTCCCAAATGATCGACATCTAGGTTATATCCAGAGTTAGGCTATTATGAATATAGCTGCTGTGAGAATGGCTGGGCAAATGTGGCCATTTGTGGCCATTTGTGGCCACATGATTATATTTCTCTAGGTAAATATCCAAGAGGGGAATTTCTGCGTCACTGGGTAAATTGATGCTTAACTTTATAAGAAATTAACAAACAGTCCTCTAAAATGGTTGTAACATCTATACTTTCTCCGGCAAGCAATGTAATGTTCCAGCAGCTGCTCCAGATCCTAACACTTGTTTTGTCAACTTAGGTTTCTGTTTTGTTTGTTTTTGCTATTATAGTGGTCATAAAAGGGTAATTCATTGTGGTTGGAATTTGTATTCCTTGTTGAGTAACAATATGGAACACCCTTTCCATCTACTTATTGGCTATCTGTACATCTTTTACAAAGTGTATGCTCAAGCATTTTGCTCATTTTAAGGCGTCTGTGTATCTGCATTGTAAAAAGGGTTGGCATTCTTTATACATTGTGTACATGAATTCTTTGTCAGACAGCCATACAGTAAATATTGTTTATCCAGTCTGTGGGATGAACCATAAATGTAACCAATACCTACCGCCAGGAATTTCAGTGATATGAACCAATAAAATCCAGCTTTTTAAAGGTCAACTAAATTGAGTCCATGGACTCTGTCCTTTGCAATTGGGAGTTCTGATCAGAGACACTGAGAAGTACCTACCCTCAAGGAGCAGGCGTGAGGATTAAATGAGACTGAAGATGATAATACATAGAAAGTGTTTAACACAGCCTCCAGCACATAATAAACTGTTTCTGTTGTTTTCACTAACATAAAAAACAAACAAAAAGCAGCCCTTTCTATTATCAAGAAAACAGTATTTCTATAGGAGGAGAGACGCCAGAAGAAACTATGAGAATCCATGGGATAATCTCATAATCGAATATGAAAAGGCGTATCAAATCAACTTTCCAGCAAAAGGCTGGAAGATTATTAGGCAATAGAAAGACTTGGAAAGGATGATGGCTGAGGGGATACAGTTTCTCGGCAAACAAAAGGGGAGGTCAATAGGATGAAAAAAGCCCAACAGGATTCAAATACCTGCAGTATTCAGGCAAGGCTGAAGTGTGTAATGCAGGCTAGGACATGACAGGAGACGAGGTTAGGGATGTAGGTGAGGTCAGATTACTACGGTCTTTGCCACACAGTGTTTATTCTACACACCTAGTTTCTCAAAATGCATCCTGAGAGCAGTATTATGAACACCAACGTTACCTGGAAGCTTACTATTATTGATCAAATCAAAAACTGAAATTTTAAAACATTCCATGTGATTCATATTCAAATGAAGTCTGAAAAGCACTGTTATAGACAATGAGAGTTATCTGAAGATTTGACCAGGAGAATAATTTGATGAGATTTACAGGTTAGGAAGGGGCTTCCCTTGTAGCTCAGTTGGTAAAGAATCTGCCTGCAATGCAGGAGACCCAGATTCATTTCCTAGGTAGGGAAGATTCCGTGGAGAAGGAAATGGCAACCCACTCCAGTATTCTTGCCTGGAGAATCTCATGGACAGAGGAGCCTGGCAGGCTACAGTCCATGGGGTTGCAAGAGTTGGACACAACTTAGCAACTAAACCACCACCACAGGCTTGGAATTTGGAGGCACCATGGAGAATGGTTTGAAGGTGGCTAGATCACAGATAAGATCACTTAAGAGTCCATTGCGGTTAGAGCTCAGCAGATCTCAGGAGTTAGTGTTATTTTTGGTTAAAACACTTTCAGGACTCAACTTGTATTTCCAGCATCCCTCCAGTACTGTTTTCCAAGAACTTCCTAGAGACATTGACTAATATTCCTGTGAACCTGTGTTTGTTGCACAGTCGTGTCAAACTCTTTGCGATCTCATGAACTATAGCCTATCCATGGAATTCTCCAGGCAAGAATGCTGGAGTGGGTTGCCATTTCCTACTCCAGGGGATCTTCCCAATCCAGGGATCGAACCCAGGTCTCCTGCATTTCAGGCAGATTCTTTACCATCTGAGCCATCAGGAAAGCCCTCCTAAACCCTAGTAGCAATCATCATCATTATAATATTCAGGATTATTTGACAAATGATGAATTATGCCAGACACTACAAAGGGAACCCTCTGCATATTACTTCTAATTCTCATAGCAACCTTGAAATACTGGCAACTATAATAGACATGCATTTGTCTTCCTCTCCTGCATTCACTTTCCACTTAAGACCCGGAAAGACTCCATATTTTCAGCCAAGTGGTTCTACAGGGACTGACACCACCCTTCAGTTCAGTTCAGTTCAGTCGCTCAGTCATGTCTGACTCTGCGAACCCATAAACCACAGCACGCCAGGCCTCCCTGTCCATCACCAACTCCCGGAGTTACCCAAACTCACGTCCATTGAATCGCTGATGCCATCCAACCATCTCATCTTCCGTCGTCCCCTTCTCCTCCTGCCCTCAATCTTTCCCAACAACAGGGTCTTTTCAAATGAGTCAGCTCTTCGCATCAGGTGGCCAAAGTATTGGAGTTTCAGCTTCAGCATCAGTCCTTCCAATGAACACCCAGGACTGATCTCCTTTAGATGGACTGGTTGGATCTCCTTGCAGTCCAAGGGACTCTCAAGAGTCTTCTCCAACACCACAGTTCAAAAGCATCAGTTCTTCGGCACTCGGCTTTCTTTACAGTCCAACTCTCACATCCACACATGGCTACTGGAAAAACCATAGCCTTGACTAGACGGACCTTTGTTGACAAAGTAATGTCTCTGCTTTTTAATACGCTGTCTAGGTTGATCATAACTTTCCTTCCAAGGAGTAAGTGTCTTTTCATGGATGCAGTCACCATCTGCAGTGATTTTGGAGTCCAAAAATATAAAGTCTGACACTCTTTCCACTGTTTCTGCATCTATTTGCCATAAAGTGATGGGACTGGATGCCATGATCTTAGTTTTCTGAATGTTGAGCTTTAAGCCAACTTTTTCACTCTCCTCTTTCACTTTCATCAAGAGGCTTTTTAGTTCTTCTTCACTTTCTGCCATAAGGGTGGTGTCATCTGCATATCTAAGGTTACTGATATTTCTCCCGGCAATCTGGATTCCAGCTTGTGCTTCCTTCCAGCCCAGCGTTTCTCATGATGTGCTCTGCATATAAGTTAAATAAGCAGGGTGACAATATACAGCCTTGACGTACTCCTTTTCCTATTTGGAACCAGTCGGTTGTTCCACATCCAGTTCTACCTGTTGCTTCCTGACCTGCATACAGGTTTCTCAAGAGACAGGTCAGGTGGTCTGGTTTCCCATCTCTTTCAGAATTTTCCACAGTTTATTGTGATCCACACAGTCAAAGGCTTTGGCGTAGTCAATAAAGCAGAAATAGATGTTTTTCTGGAACTCTCTTGCTTTTTCAGTGGTCCAGCGAATGTTGGCAATTTGATCTCTGGTTACTCTGCCTTTTCTAAAACCAGCTTGAACATCTGGGAGTTCACGTATTGCTGAAGTCTGGCTTGGAGAATTTTGAGCATTACTTTACTAGCATGTGAGATGAGTGCAATTGTGTGGTAGTTTGAGCATTATTTGGCATTGCCTTTCTTTGGGATTGGAATGAAAACTGACCTTTTCCAGTCCTGTGGCCACTGCTGAGTTTTCCAAATTTGCTGGCATACTGAGTGCATCACTTTCACAGCATCATCTTTTAGGAGACACCACCCTTAGCTCCATCTTAGTAGTCAGTGGACTGGCTTCCCTGATAGCTCAGCTGGTAAAGAACCTGCCTGCAATGCAGGAGACCCCAGTTTGATTCCTGGGTCAGGAAGATCTGCTGGACAAGGGATAGGCTACCCACTCCAGCATCCTTAGGCTTTCCTTGTAGCTCAGCTATTGAAGAATCTGCCTGCAATGTAGAAGACCTGGGTTCGATCCCTGGGTTGGGAAGTTCCCCTGGATAAGGGTAAGGCTGCCCACTGCAGTAATCTGGCCTGGAGAATTCCATGAACTGTATAGTCCATGGGGGTCGCAAAGAGTCGGACATAACTGAGCAACTTCCACTTTCAACAGTCGGTGGTAATTGGTTCAGGGAAGGTCATGTGATCTAGTGAAAGCCAATAAGAAGCAAGAAAATGTCTGGGGTCCTTGTCAAGGAGTTCCTATTGGAGTTGCCCAAGGAGATGCTCACCCTGTCTATGTAAACTGTCATGGGAAGATGAGAACCTGTGACATCTGGGACAATGGAAGTTATTTATACTACCAAGAGGGAAGGCACTCTGAGGTTAAGACTACCATGGAAGACCACAATTACAGAAAATCACAGAAAATATAGCTAGATTCCCTGATGAGAAAATGAAGCTCATACTGATCAAGGCACACCTAGGATGAGTTACCTCTGAAATTTTCTGTTAAATAAACCTATTCTTTGTTGTTATTTAGGCCAGCAGTTCTGACAACTGTCACCAACAGTTACTCAACTAACGAAGTGCCATCACTTTCATTTTCCAACTAAGACGCTGAAAATTAAAGAAGCTAAATTATCTGTTTGATCACACAGCAGATATTTAAAATCAAATTTGTCTCACCCAAAAGCCCATGCTCTTTCAACTAAGTTGTGATCCTTCTCAAACTTAACAATTTTTGAATCAACATTAAAAAACATAAATGAGGAATAAGATTTAATTGAAAACTATATAATGCATAATTTATACAACCAAGGGGGAAAAAATCACAGCTTGAGAAAGTAAAGTATTTTTCCATCTGTCACTCATGTAATTATTTAATTTTAACTTTCTAAGTCATTTGGGGAATATCTGCTGAAAGCCTATATTATATGTGGGCACTGTATTAGAAATACAAAAATGAATGAGAATGATCCTAACTGTGCATTCACCAAACAACAAAGCCTCAATAAATAAATAAATAAAGACAGTTTTTTTAAAAGGAGAAACAGACAAATCTGCGGTTAGAGTTGGCCGCATTAACACTCCAATCTCAGCAAATGATAGAACTACTAGACAGAAAATCAGCAAAGAAATGGAAGTTCTGAACAGAATTAGCCAACGGGTCCAATGAACACATACAAAACATTCCATCCAACAAAGCAGAATGCATATATACTCTGACATATATAATATATATATATATTCACTAGATATATAGATTTATTTAATGAGAATGTATATTCTTCCAAGACAGATCATAGTCTGACATAAAATAAATCTCAACAAATTTTAAAGAACTGAAATCATACAAAGAATTTTCTTTGACCACAATGGAACCAAACTAAAAAATGATAATAGAAAGATAACAGGCAAACTCTCTAAACATTTGGGAAATACACAACATGCTTCTAAATAATTTATGAGTCTAAAAGAAAGCCTCAAAGGAAATAAGAATTACATATAACTAAATGAAGATATATCAAAATATTTGGGATGCAGCTAATGCAGAGCAGAAATCTATAGTATTAAATGTTTACTCTAGAAAAATGGGAAAATAACAAATCAAAAGGTTAACCTTATACCTCAGGAAACTAGAAAAAGAGCAGAACAAACCTAAAGCAAGCAGAAGAAAGCTATGATAAAGGTAAGAGCAAAAGTCAACAAAACTAAAATAAGAAAACAATGGAGAAATCAATGAAACAAAAAACTGTTTCTCTGGGGGGGGGGAAAATCAATAAAATTGGTAAAGCATAAGAAAAACTGACAAAAATAAAAACAGAGACGATACAAGTCAACAATATCACAAATGAAACTGGGAATACCACTATAGATCTTAGAAACATTAAAAAGATAATGAGGAACAACCACATACAACAGTACATTCATAAACTTAACAATTTAGAAGAAATGGACAATTCTTCAAAAACCACAAACTACTAAAATCAGTGAAGATGAAACAGAAAGTCTGGATAGTCCTATAACCTTTAAAGACATTGAATACATAATTTTATCACTACCAGAAGAGGAGATCTCCAGACGCAGGTGCTTTTACTAGAGAATTCTAACAAACATTTCAAGAATAAAATGCTAACTGTATATAAATCTCTTTGCAAAAATAGAAAAGGAACAGCCACTTTTCAAATCACTTCATGAAGCCAGGATTATCTTTTATAAAAAAGATAAAGACAATACCAAATAGAAAAACATAGATCAATATTTCTCATGAATTTAGATGCAAAAACACTTTAAAAATATTAACTAATTTGACAACATATAAAAAGAATTATACACCATGACCAAGTGGAATTTAAGGCTTCTCTGGTGACTCAGACGGTAAAGCATCTGCCTGCAATGTGGGAGACCTGGGTTCGATCCCTGGGTCGAAAAGATCATCTGGAGAAGGAAATGGCAACCCACTCCAGTACCCTTGCCTGGAAAATCTCATGGACAGAGGAGCCTGGTAGGTCACAGTCCATGGGGTCGCAAGGAGTCGGACATGACTGAACGACTTCACTCACTCATTCAAGTGGAATTTACTTCAGGTGTGCAAGGTCAAGGTCAAAAATCAATCGAAAAAAAAAATCAATCAGTATAATTTATCATAACAAACTAAGGATGAAAAAGTAAATGTACCAAAATCATTTGACAAAATGAAACGCAGCTGGCTCAGTGGTAAACAATCTGCCTGCCAATGCAGAAGATGCAGGTTCGATCCCTGGGTAAGGAAGATCCCCTGGAGAAGGACGTGGCAACCCACTCCAGTATTCTTTCTGGGAAATCCCATGGACAGAGGAGCCTGGTGGGATATGGTCCATGGGCTTGAAAGTGAAAAAGCTAAAAAGTAAAAGTGTTAATTGCTCAGTCATGTCCGACTCTTTGTGACCCCACAGACTGTGGCCCATCAGGTTCCTCTGTCCATGGAATTCTCCAGGCAAGAAAACTGGAGTGGGTTGCCATTCCATCCTCCAGGGGATCTTCCCAACTCAGAGATGGCAAGAGTTGGCTACAACTTGGCAGCTAAAACAACACCACCACCATTCATGATAAAAACTGTCCGCAGGTTAGAAATTGAGGGGGACTAGATCAACTTTCTAAAGATCATCTATAAAAAACCATAGCTAACATCATAACTGCTGAGAAAAATACATGCTTTTTCACTATTATCAGAAACAAGGCAACATGTCCACTCTCAACACTCTCATATGACATAGTACCAGAAGGTTGAGCCACCGCAATATGGCAAGGAAATAAAAGTAAAAGCTAACCAAATTAGGGAAAAATAAAACTACCCCTTTTTGCAGACATGACTGTCAACATAGAAAATCCCAAGCAATCTACCTCCAAAAACCTTCCAGAACTAATAAACGTGTTCCTCAAGGTTGCAAGATACAAAATCAGCACACAAAAATCAACTGAATGGAGGCTAATTACTTCACAACATTTCAGTGGGTTTTGTCATACATTGATATGAATCAGCCATAGATTTACACTTATTCCCCATCCCGGTCCCCCCTCCCATCTCCCTCTCCACCCGATTCCTCTGGGTCTTCCCAGTGTACCAGGCCCGAGCACTTGTCTCATGCATCCCATTAGCCTCCAACTAATAAAAAAATTAAAAAAAAAAAATATTTTAACCTATGAAATAGGTATATAGGGTTTTTACAATTTTTTTACTTTTATAAATTCTTCAAAATTTTAATAAAAATTTAAAAATCTTAAAAAAAAAAAAAATCAACCGAATGTTCACACTAACCATGAATGTGTATAAACCAAAATTTAAAATATAGTATCATTCACAACTTCTCCAAAGAAAATAAAACACTGAATTATAAATTTAAGAAGACATGCACAGGTTCTGCATGCCAAAAATTACAAAATACTAATAAAAGTAATCAAAGAACATCTAAATAAATGAAGAGGCATATCATGTTCAGGAATTGGAAGATTCTACATAGTAAATATGTCAAGTCCCACCTAGTTGATTTGTATATTTAATGAATTCCTGTCAAAATCCACACAAGGTTTTTGTAGAAGTAGACAAATACACTCGAAAATTTACTTGGCAAAACACAAGCACTGAAATATTTAAAACAATCTCAAAAATAAAAATATGGGAGGAGGAATCACTCACTTTAAGGTTTACTATAGTAATCAGGACAGTGTGTATTAGTAAAAAGTGAGACACACGGGTCAATGAACATAACAGATAACTCAGAAATAGGTGCAAAAAGAAACATGCCCAATTGATTTTTGTCTAAAGTACAAAAGCAATTCAAAGAAGGAAAGGAAGCCTTTTCAACAAATGATGTTGGAGCAATCAGTTTGTACAGGCAAAAACCTGAACATGGACCAAAACCTGAAACCTTAGAGGAAAGTTAACTCAAAGTGGATCATGGACTTAAGTGTAAAATTGTAACACTTTTAGAATAAAGACAGGAAAAAAATCTTTGACGCTTAGACAAAGAATTCCTTTGAGATCTAGGTTAGATAAAGGATTTCTTAGACACCAAAAACCTGATTCATAAAAGTAAATTTTGATAAACTTCACCTCATCAAAATTACAACTTTTGCTCTGCAGAAGACCCTAGCAAGAAGATAAAAAGACAGTCTACAGACTAGAAGAAAATATATGCAAATCACTTATCTGACAAAGGTCTAAATATCTAGAATTTATAAAGAACTTTCAAAACTCAGCATTAAAAGTCAAGCAATTCATAGTTAGAAAATATGCACAAGGCAAGAACTGGAATTTCATTTCATTATAGCAAATAAGCACATGAAAAGACAATCGACATCATTGACCATTAGAGAAATGCAAATCAAAGCCACAATGAGGAGTCACCACACACCTATCTTAAAAATAGAGATGACTAAAATGTTGGCGAACATGCAGAGACACTGGATCACTCATCCATCACTGCTAGGGATGTAAAATGGTACCACTCTGGACAACAGTTTGACAGTTTCTTATAATACTAACCATGTGACTACCATATGATTCAGCAATTGCACTCTTGGGCAGTGAGGCCAGAGAAACGGAAACTTACATTCATACAAAAATCTGTACATGAATGTTCATAGTAGCTTTATGTCTAACTGTAAACAGCCCAGAAGTCTTTAAAGAGATGAACAGTCAAACAAATTGAGTTACAGCCATACCATGGAATACTGCTGAGCAATAAAAAGGAATGAATTATAAATACATGCAACAACTTGGAAGAATCTCCAGGAAATTACATGAAGTGAAAACAAGCCAACCTCAAAAGGTTACATGCAGCATGCTTCCATTTATATAACATTCCTAAAATGACAAAGTTCTAGAAGTGCAGAAGAGAACAGTAGCTGGCAGGGCATCGTGGGGAGTGGCGCTGGAGGAAGCTGGGTGTGTCTATAACAGGGCAACATGAGGGAACTCTCGTGTTGCTAGGAACTCTGCTATCTTTTGGCTGTGGCCTCACAGATCTGTACATGAAATAAAACTGCACACAACTAAACATTTATGCACCTATGAATACACGCACACACATGAATGAGTTCAAGTGGAACAGTAAATCTAACTAAGATCAGTGGATTTCACCAATGTCAGTATCTCGGATGGGATATTGTATTACAGCCCATGGTGGCTCAGATGGTAAAGTATATCTGCCTGCAATGCAGGAGACCTGAGCTTGATCCCTGGATCAGGAAGATCCCCTGGAGAAAGAAATGGCAATCCACTCCAGTATTCTTGCCTGGGAAGTCCTATGGACAGAGGAGACTGGCGGGTACAGTCCATGGGGTCACAAAGAGTCAGACACGACTGAGCGACTAACACTTTCACTTTTCACTGGCAACATGTTACCAAGCTTCCATTCAGGAAAACTGCATTAAGTGCCAGGTGTGATCTCTCCCTATTATTTCTTACTATTGTCTGTGAATTCATGATCATCTCAGAATAAAACGTTCCATTTTTTTTTTTTAAATGAGGGATCAGTCTCCACTCACTCATTGTGCAGGAGGTGGTGATCAAAACCATCCCCAAGAAAAAGAAATGCAAAAAGGCAAAACAGTTGTCTGAGGAGGCTTTACAAATAGCTGAGAAAAGAAGAGAAGCAAAAGGCAAAGGAGAAAAGGAAAGATATATCCATCTGAACACAGAGTTCCAAAGAATAGCAAGGAGAGACAAAGAAGTCTTCCTCAGTGAACAATACAAAGAAATGGAGGAAAACAATAGAATGGGAAAGACTAGAGATCTCTTCAAGAAAATTAGAAATACCAAAGGAACATTCACGCAAAGATGGGCACAATAAAGGACAGAAATGGTACGGACCTAAGAGAAGCAGAAGATATTAAGAAGACGTGGCAAGAATACACAGAACTATACACAATAGATCTTCATGGCGCGGATAATCAATGGTATAATTACTCACCTAGAGCCAGACATCTTGGAGTGTGAAGTTAAGTGCGCCTTAGGAAGCATCACTACAAACAAAGCTAATGGAGATGATGGAATTCCAGCTGAGCTATTTCAAATCCTAAAAGATGATGCTGTTAAATGCTGCACTCAATATATCAGCAAATTTGGAAAACTCAACAGTGGCCACAGGACTGGAAAAGGTCAATTTCCATCCCAATCCCAAAGAAGGTCAATGCAAAAGAATCTTTAAACTACTGCACAATTGCACTCATTTCACATGCTAGCAAAGTAATGCTCAAAGTTCTCCAAACTAGGCTTCAACAGCACATGAACGGAGAATTTCCAGATGTTCTAGCTGGATTTAGAAAAGGCAAAGGAACCAGAGATTAAATTGCCAACATTCGTTGGATCACAGAAAAAGCAAGAGAATTCCAGAAAAACAACTACTTCTGCTTTATTGACTATGCTAAAACTTTTGACTCTGTGGATCGCAACAAAGTTTGGAAAATTCTTAAAGATATAGGAATACCAGACCACCTTACCTGCCTCCTGAGAAACTTGTATGCAGGTCAAGAAGTAACAGAACTGGACATGGAACAGACTGGTTCCAAATTGGGAAAGGAGTACATCAAGGATGTATGTTGTCACCCTGCTTATTTAACTTATATGCAGAGTACATCATGCGAAATGCCAGGCTAGATGAAGCACAGGCTAGAATCAAGACTTCAGGGAGAAACACCAATAACCTGATATGCAGATGACACCACACTTATGGGAGAAAGTGAAGAGGAGCTAAAGAGCCTCTTGATGAAGATGAAAGAGGAGAGTGCAAAAGCTGGCTTAAAACTCAGCGTTCAAAAAATGAAGATCATGGCATTGGGTCTGATCACTTCATGACAAATAGATGGGGAAACAGTGGAAACAGAGGCTGACTTTTTTTTTCCTGGGCTCCAAAATCACTGCAGATGGTAACTACAGCCACAAAATTAAACAGATGCTTGCTCCTTGGAAGAAAGGCTATGACAAGCCTAGCTAGTGTATTAAAAGCAGAGACATTATTTGATGACAAAGGTCTGTCTGGTCAAAGCTATGGTATTTTCAGTAGTCATGTATGGATATTAGAGTTGGATGAGGAAGAAAGCTGAGTGCCGAAGAATTGATGCTTTTGAATTGTGCTTGAAAAGACTCTTAAGAGTCCCTTGCATTGCAAGGAGATCCAACCAGCCCACCCTAAAGGAAATCAGTCCTGAATATTCATCAGAAGGACTGATGCTGAAGCTGAAGCTCCAATACTTTGGCCACCTCATGCAAATAGCCGACTCATTAGAAATAAGACCCTGATGCTGAGAAAGATTGAAGGCAGGAGGAGAAGGGGATGACAGAGGATGAGATGGTTGGATGGCATCACTGACTCAATGGACCTGAGTTTGAGCAAGCTCCAGGAGTTGGTGAAGGACAAGGAAGCCTGGTGTTCTGCAGTCCATGGGGCCACAAAGATTCAGACACGACTGAACGAATAAACAATAGTCTCCACTCAACAGAAGCTCATGGTCTTAGAAAAGGACAAACATTAAAGAAATAGTTAAACTTGAGTGTGATAACTTCCAAGCGTGTGCGATCAATGCAGGGACGAAGTGGATGTGACTCTGATAGGTGAGCTGACACTTTATGACATGTGTAGACATGTGGGGGAAACAGAACTGGAAGGATAGAACTAATGTCCTATCTCCACTGTGGACACGCACTCACACACACAGAAGAACTGACCAGAGAAGCATCATAAAGGGGGGATTTTGTCCAGATAATAAATCTAGGAAAGGGTGCCACTGACTTGTCAATCCTTTTCAAAAAGTAAGACGATATGCACTGCAGATATAAGGACACCAAAATAAATGACCACAGACAAGCTCCTTTCTGGAAAGTATTGATAGCAAGATATAATTTGAGGCAAATTGAAGAGCATGCCACAAGGGCCCTCTCAGGATAGGAAGGCCCAAATCAGTAATCAGTAAGTAGCATCACAAAAGAAGCCTAGTTCAGTCATACCACTTTGCCACCCAGCCACCAAACAGACAGAGGCACCAGAATTTTAACAGAGAAGTTGCTGACTGGACTGCCTCAGTCCCCAAAGGACCTTTGCATCCTACCTGAGGCTGTGGTCTCTTTGACTTTCTGATGCCAATTTCAATCATCCTCTTCTCCAGCTTGAGAAAACACTACAATAACAATAATAGTAACTAATAATTATTAAGTGCTAGTAGCAAGCATTGGGCTTCTCAGGTGGCGCTAGTGGTATAGAACCCACCTGCCAATGCAGGAGATGAAAGAGACTGGGGTTCAATCTCTGGGTCTGGAAGATCCCCTAGAGGAGGGCGTGGCAACCCACTCCAGTATCCTTGCCTGGAGAATCCCATGGACAGAGGAGCCCGGCGGGCTACAGTCCATAGGATCACAAAGAGTCAAACATGACTGAAGTGACTTAGCATGCAGCAGCAAGCATTAGTCAATGAATGAAACTCACTTAATGCATTATTTCACTTCATTATTCATGTTATATGATCAAAGATAAGAATCCCAGAGGACATAAGGGCAAACAGAAGAAAACCCTGGGAAAATGTTGTGAAACTTTGGGACAAATAACAAGCTGGAACATGACTGTCCACATTCGAGGATAAATTTAAAAGAAAATGAACACCACCTCCACCACCACAAGAGGCTTGTGAAAAGAACGTGGAACTTTGAAGGAGGATTTAAACATAACATACAACAAGCAGAGGAGGATCATATTTTCAAGAAAAACTGCTTGGGAAATTTTAGATACCATCTGCTTTTCGCTCTCAAGGAAATCACAGAAAACACAGACCTCGTAAAATAAGAAGAAATAATAAGGCAATTTACTGGAGGAAAAAATAAAAGAGAATGCTGATAGAGTTAGGGAATTAATTCCAGAAAAGAAATAATGGTTTGCAGAATTAAAACATTAAAGGGGCTAAAGAGGTGCATTGACAATACAGGAAACTTCAGCTCCTTGTTGAGCAAAACAAATTGAAGAAGCTCTTTCTGAATGCACAAGAAAAAGGAAAGGAGATAAAACTAATTAGAAATGACTTTCATAGTGATTCCTATAGATATGTTGATGACAGTGATGCAAAATACAGACTCAAAATCCTGAGGGAGAACATAGGACCGATGGGGTAGAAACTATCTGGCCACAGCCAGAAAGATACAGTTGATCCTCACTTCATACTGATGAGGCAGACATTTTTTATAAGCTACATTCTATAGACAAGGAAGTGGCAACCCACTCCAGTACTCTTGCCTGGAGAATCCCATGGACAGAGGAGCCTGGTGGGCCACGGTTCATAGGGTCGCAAAGAGTCGGACACTGAGCGATCGAGCCCGCACAGACGAGGAAACTGAAGCCTTAATAACCTAGGGACCGGCTTAGGATTATGAGGCTTAGGAACAGAGCTGCAATTCACACCCAGAGGCTAGTCTGCCTCTAGAGAAGGGACAGGGAAACAGACAGAGGGAGACAGAGGAAGAAGAGAAACTGGACGCACAAATGGAACTCAACTACAAAATGGAAGAGCTTGTTTTTTAATCATAGGAAAAAAGTGAAAATACAGCTTCATCTGGACACACCTTGATACCGCACAAGTTGGTTCCAGGACCCCCACTACTGATACACAACAAAGCAAATAAAATTTTGCTTTCTGAACTTTCTGGATCCCTCTCCTACCCACCTAATCTTTCTCCAGCCAGGGATCTGGAAGCTGCAGATGAGGACAGCCAACTGTATGTAGTTTTAATGAAACACTTGTAACCAGGAGACTGTATATGCAAGTAAACTGAAACTCCCTTGTTAAAGCAACAGAAAAGAAATTCTCTTGACTGAAATTGACCAAGGAAATGGAGCCCTTGTTTACCTTTCAAGAAAGAAAAAAATAAAGTCTATAAGAGGACTTGATAAGGAATGAATTAAATATATAAAAATAAAAACCTCTCCTGTGGGTAAGGCATGTCATAAAAGAACCAAACTCATGAATTGAGTGCTGAAAACATCTGCACGTAAAATTCCCCAGACCTCCAGCATAACACAATACCTGGAAAACATGGAGTACCTGAGAAACGCTGGCTCCATCACGCCTAATGATGATACAAGGGAGGAATCTCAGTAAAGTCAAGAACAGGGAAAGGAAACTGTCTCAAGTTTTATTTTAACATCATTCTGGGAATTTTTGGCAACATGAAAGTATAAGACAAAGCAACAGATAAATTTTGGAAAGGAAGAAGTAACTATAATATTATTATTGGATCATATATACCACTTAAAAGTCCAGATTCCACTAAACTTATTACAATTGTTCAGTTGGGGGTCCACAATACATATCATTAAGTTATTATAGGTTAAATTATGTACTTAACTTAAAATCCACTAGCTTCTCCATATGGCAATAATATCCAGTTAAAAAGCATAATACCTGATCACTGCATTCAGAAGAGCAACAAAAATGTAAAACATCTTGAAATAACTTTATAGAAAAATGCACACAACTCAGGTGAAAAATATTTATCCTTTGATGGAAAACATAAAGTGAACAGAATACACTGTTATACAAGCCAGGTTCTTAGATAAGACAACTCAATACTGTATCGATTGGTGTTAAGTCCTTAAACATTAATCTACACATTTAATACCACTGACTAAAATCCAAAGTGATTTTACTTGAAACTTGATAACATGATTCTAAAAATTATCAGCAAGCAAAAGAACATTAGAATAGCCCAAAAAACATTGCAAAAGAATAAGGGGAAAAGGTGCAGTCTTAGCAAATAAAATATACAATAACAACAACAACAAAATTATTTCTAAGACCATAACAGAGGTAGATCAATGGAATGAAATTTTAAAAAAAAAGAAAAGAAAAGAAAATGACCCAAATATATGTGTTAAGTGCACCCTAAAGATATTTCAGATAGGTAGAAAAAGAATAATATTTTTAATAAATAAATTTAGATAAAAGACAAGGTAACTTATAAATGAACAAACAAAAATTATATTATAAAAAATAAACAGAATAAAATTTAAATAAATATGTGTGTTTTCCTCCCCTGCTTTGTTTTTTCTCCATCATATTCACTGGTTTCTAAAATCTTGTATCAGTTCTTTATTATCTTGTTTACTATCTAGAATAGGGGTTCCCAGGTGGCGCTAGTGTTAAAGACCTCACCGGCCACTGCAGGAGACATAACAGTTCCTAAGCTGGGAAGATGCCCTGGAGGAGGGCATGGCAATCCACTCCAGTATTCTTGCCTGGAAAATCCTATGGACAGAGGAGCCTGGCGGGCTAAGCCCATGGGGTTGCAAAGAGTCAGACACAACTGAAAAGAGTTGGATACAGCTGAAGCGACTTAGCATGCACACAAGCATGCACCCAAGATGGCAAGATTTTTAACTATTTATCCCCAATGCCTTGGAAAGCTTCTAGTATGTAGTAACTGAGTAAAAAATACATGCTAACTAAATAACAAAGAATATCAGATTATGAAAAGTATACGATGTAAAAGAAACACACATAAAATATAAGACAAGTTAAATTTTGTCTTCATCAAAAAAGTAAATGAAATTATATGACAGAAGGGTAAAATATCTGCAACCCTAAAAGCTGACTCAGTTCAGTTCAGTCACTCAGTCATGTCCAACTCTTTGCAACCCCATGAATCACAGCACGCCACCAGGCCTCCCTGTCCATCACCAACTCCCAGAGTTTACTCAAACTCATGCCCATCGAGTCGGTGATGCCATCCAGCCATCTCATCCTCTGTCGTCCCCTTCTCCTCCTGCCCCCAACCCCTCCCAGCATCAGGGTCTTTTCCAAGGAGTCAACTCTTCGCATGAGGTGGCCAAAGTACTGGAGTTTCAAAAGCTGACTACCTATGATTAAATGACTAGCTTTCATAAAACAGGAAGAATGAAAAGGGACAAAGATAACATCCGAAAGAAAACATGCTAATGACCAATAAACATTTAAAATGTGTCACGTCATAAACACAAAAGAAATCACATAAAAAGTGAAATGTAATTTGTTTCTCCTCTGACTGGCAAGGAGTGATCATACTCTGGAGAAACTCTTGTGCCAGGAAGCGAAAATAAATTTTGGTATGACTTTTCTGGAGAGTAATGAAAATGTGTCAATTTTATATGGGCATGCCCATTTAGCAGCAATTCCATTTCAAAGAAATTGTCCTACAGAAAGGCCTGCACAAACATGGTATCCAGACAAATAGGAACATGGATTTTTGATGCATTGCTATCATAATAATAAAATTACAGCAACTTAAATGCCTCTGATATCAAATTAGGCTACATCAACACAATGGAATAAGGTGTGTTTTGTTACATACACTGATTAGTGTATGTACATGAATATTATCTGTTCTAAACTGGGCAAAAGACAGGAAGTTATGAGCAGTATGGTCATCCTGTCTGCATGTCTATACAACAGTGGTTCTCAACTTGTGGTTCCCCAGGCCAGCGTTGTCAGCATCACCCAAGAGATCGTCTGAAATGTCAATGCTCAGGCCTTACCCCACACCTACTGAATCATAAACTTATGCATAAACATAATGCACACTAAACGCTGAGAACCAATAGCAAATACTGAAAGACAGAGACCAAACTGTATAGAAAAACTGCCTTAGGGTATAGTTTCAAGGGAGATTTCATTTTTCCTCTTTATATATTTTGATATTCCAATGATGCATATTGCACTTAAAATAAGGAAAATTATTTCTATCAGAGGGAGAAACAAGGGAAGAGAGAAAGAGAGTGGGAAAAAGATTAAGAGAGAGACGTATGACTAACCAATAGAAAAATGGACAAGAGACTTAAATAGGTGGTGACATTCCCACAAAAAGGGCAAAAAATTTCTAACAAAGGTATGTTTTATACACTCAATTTGACTAGAATTAAAAGAAATCTGTATTAAAATGTAGCAGTTGTTTCCATTTATCTGATAAGTATCATTAAGAAAAATACTAAAGCTGAATGAATTCATAGCTATAGTGGACTCAGAGGCTTTGGGCAAATGAGAAAGTATGGGTAATTTATAGCAAAAAGTGTACAGCTGGTCATATATTGGACCCAGTAACCCAAATTCTAGGGATTTCTCCTAGTTAAATATTTGAGGGTATATTTTTCAATAACAATAAAATATTGAAAGCATTCTAAATACTCTACCATATAAAATGGATTAAAAGAACCATGTTATACAGTGCTATTGTAACAATTATTTCATCAAAAAGGATGGCATGACTATAGATATATGGATATAGAAATATAATAATATGTAGACTATCCAGAAAAAATATACCTGTCAACATTAAGAATTTAATATGTTAGGAGGTATTTTAAGAAATTTTTAATGGAATAATTCACTCAATCCTAACAACCATATGAGAAAGTAAAGCCACCACCTTACAGATGAAGAAATGCATTTGGAGAGTTGGAATAACCTGCCTAACACCACCAAGATATGAGTAGTGAGGCCAGCTTGTGCTGTCAGCGTCCACATATAATGCATGTAATATGATTTGTGTTGTTGGTGATGATTCACGGAGAAAAGTCTGAAAGGTTAGCCACTAAAACAAGAACAATGGTTATCTCTGGGTTACAGAATCAAGGTAATTTAAATTTTGTTTCCTTCCAGTTTATCTTTTGTCTCTGAAGATTATATAAGATTTGTGATAAATATTTAACTGGGGACTTTTTTTTGGTATATTAACAGAAAAGAATGAGTAAGAGCTCACTATGAGGGCAAGTCCTACAAAATCCAGCCAGCAGAGAAAGAACCTTTGAAAGGTACAGAGTTTTAAAAAGAAATGGTACTTTAAAGTAACAATGAGGCTTTGAATGTGGGTGGCATGGAAACCACTTATAACATCATCATCTCACTTCAAGACTGCAACTACCAAAAAAAAAAAAAAAAAGTAAAGCTCAGGAAAATTGTGGTTCCAGCCTGCTCTGTGAAAATTAAAATGGCAACATATCCTCATTGAAGAGACTCCAGCAACTGGGGTATTCAAACTGCACAGGACCTCTCTGCTCCATATATACCACCACCCAGATTCTTCCAGAAAGCCTTTATTTGCTCATTCAAGAGATCACATATGTTAATACCTGTGCTAGGGAATCAACACTCTCAACTCAATGTCCAGGGAAATGGTGAAGGAGTAAGACAGGTGCATTCCTGATGCATACAGGTCTCTGCATGAGACTATGTCATACACGATCATGGCTCCAAGAGAAGACTGGAGGAAAACATCTGAATGATCAGGATGCTTCAGAACCTTGTATGGCTCAATGCTTCCCAAATGCCAGCAGTCAATGATCAGATTTCTCCAATCAAGTCCCCTTTTTTGTGGGTGAAGTTGTCCTTGTAGATTATACGATTGCTCAAAGTCTTCACTGCCTCTTCTCCTGTGGAAGGCTTATTTTTCTCCACCCCACTGACATCAGGCTTCCCTGGTGGCTCAGACGGTAAAGAATCTGCCTACAAGGCGGGACACTGGAGTTTGATCCCTGGGTTGAGAAGATCCCCTGGAGAAGGGACTCCGGTATTCTTGACTAGAGAATTTCATGGACAGAGGAGCCTGGTGGGCTACAGTCCGTGGGGTCGCAAAGAGTGGACACAACTGAGCAACTAACACCACTGATGTCAAAACTGTCTGTATGACTTTTTTGGCCAATAAAATAAAAATGGAAGTTTCACATAAACACTTCCAATCAGAAACTTTAAGAGTCACCGTGTACCTCCAGTATTCAGCTGCTATGTTCTCTTTTCTCTCTGCCATAAAACTGTTGATACAGCAGCTCTCTTAGCCTGAATTCTAGAGAAAATAAGTTATGTAGCATAATTACAGGAGACCCAAAACGGACATGAAGTGTGAGAAATAAATCTTGGTGGTTGTTAAGCCAGGGACTTTGGGGCACTTTGTTACTGCAGAATATCTCAGTATAAACTGACTTATACATTATCATATCCATGCTTCCATACTTCGAGATGCACTCAACACCAAGACTCACTTCTTCTAGGAGCTCTGTGACCACTGTCTGCATTGTTAGAGATGGCCTGTGTGCATCTTCCATGTTGGAATTGAAAGAGTTTTGCACTCTCCTTTGAATTTGATGGTTTATATCACTAGTCCCACTCTGGCACAGAATGGCAGGCTGATGTCCTTGTCCCTTCCACCTAGCCCAAGCTCACCATGCAATTATATCAAAAACCTCTCCTTTCTCCCAGGATGTCACACACCCTCTGTCATTCCTGTGATGACAAGACATGAGAAGCAATGGACAGCTTCCCCAGCAGAGAATGAAGTGGCCTTCAGACAGCAGCCGAAAGATGACAAACAGGAAATCCCTTGTTCCGGCCAATATCCTCGAGGGCCTGTGGTTTCTCCCGCCTTGCATAAAGACATTTACAGTTTGAGTAACACTGTTTTCTAGGAGTCTAGGACTCTGGTTGTGATTCGTGGTTCTACTCACTGGCAACAAAGCATAGTTGTCACTGGCAATAAAATGCAAGCATCTGCTTTCTGAATGGTTTTTGAGCAGTGCTTTTGGACCTCTGCAAACCTATCATTGACTATTACAGGGGAAGACTTGGAAGAAAATGAAAATATAGGGAGCACTGGGAATGGTCAAGAAGCACCAGTAACAACAACAGGAAAAAACAATAATAACATTAGTATGAAATATAACACCTGATAGCAGCTTGTGTTTGATGGCACATACGTGTTCCAAGGTCCCCACTTGTGCTAGTTCTTTTGCCATTCCTAACTTACCTGAAACTAAGGCACAATTTATTATGCATACTTTAAAGATGACAAAATTAGGAGATTAAATAGGTAACTTGCAAAGAATCATATCATAATTCAATGAAATATTTTAAATTTGAACATGGGTCTCTCAGCATCAGAGTCTGAGAACCAGTTCATCATATTATATTGCCTGAGATTAAGGATACAAATACATACCGATACTTGGGCATTCTTCCTTATCTAGAATCTTCTTTCAAGAAAAATAACGAAGAGGAAGGAGAAAAATTTGCTATGTAGATGGCTTTGCTTTGAGTCCAAACAATGTACTTTTTCACTGTATGATCCTGAATAACCCATTTCATCACTCCTAAAAGATGTTACCTCATTTACAGAATGAGGAAAATGATTCTCATTTTATAATATTGCAATGAAAATAAAAAGTGGTAATGAATGGGAACAACTATAAACTCCAAAATGCTAGTCATTTATAATACATAGTTCATTTTTGCAAGGCCATAATTGGTTGCTCAGTGGCAGCAATGAACTGATATTGACCAGCACTATTAAACCAAACGCATCTGAGAATAGTAACAAATTCAGAGCATCCAGTGTCTTCTAAACTGGAGTAGCTTGTAAGAGACCAACATTCCCACCAAGAATGATGATAAAAAAATCGGTAACATATCAAAAGTCATTTGCTTGAAAGCATCAGTTTCTGTGGAAGCCAAAATTTAAAATCCAGACCCCAGTGAAAAGGAAAGCTCACTGAGGTGAGCCCAACTTTCTGAATGCTGATGTTGACAGGACATCTGTCAGTTCTTGCCACAAGTTAGGAAGCAGAAAGGATAAGTAGGTATAAGTGTTACAAGGGATAGAAACCAAAAAAGATACAGGCAATTGCACAGGGCTCTGGTCAAAATAAGCTGGAGTTGAGGGCTGCCAAGTTAGCCAGAACTTGAGGAGCAGAGATCAGAGACAGAAGGAAAGAACAGAGATTTGAGACCCATACTCAGTATCAGTTTTCTTCCTAAGGCATTTATCTATAAATGTCACAGAACAGAAGGTTAAGAAGCCAAACTAACAGAGATAAAGAGAAAAATGGGGTTTCTACAGTCTCACAGTGCTAGAGAGACAAAAATTAGATTTGAAGACCTGTAAAGCAGACCAGTTCTATGAAATCTGATAAACTCTAAGTTGGGACCCTAGGACTGAGGTTGAACAAAAGGTAGATGGGGCCTTATAAAGAATTCAATCCAACTTCAAGTCAGCTCTAACCATGATGGTATGAGATGATCTGTCCCCTGCTGCCTGCTAAAGAAAAAAGTGAATCTTCTCTGAAGAGCAGGAACACCATCCAGAAATTCTACAATTTGACATCTATAATAACCAACATTTAACTGAAATCACCAGGTATATCAAAAAGTAGTATCCATGAGAAATAACTAAGCAATAAAAGGAACCCACTAGTGACAAATTATTGGAGTTGTAAGACTCAGATTTTATTTATTTATTTTTTAAGACTCAGATTTTGAACTGTTGTCAGAATGCCCAATAAAATAGATGAGACATTAGACAAGTTGACCAAATAACTGAAATATATTTTAAAAAGTAAAATGGAAATTCTAGAGCTGAAAACTACACTAACTGAAATTTAGAACACAGAGCGCAGGTTAATGGCAGATGGGACATAAACAAAGAGAGCTGAAAGACACATGAGTAGAAATACTCAAAATAAAGTACAAAAGGTAAAAAAAGATGACAAGTACATAAAAGAAAATGAAAGATATATCTATCTATATCTATATCTACACGCTCAGTCATGTCCAACTCTTTGCTACCCCATGGCCTGGAGCCTGCCGGGCTCTGCTGTCCATGGGATTTTCTAGGCAACCTGGAGTAGGTTGCTGTTTCCTCCTCCAGGGGATCTTCTCAACCCAGGGATTGAACCTACATTTCCCATGGCTTCTGCATTGGCAGGTGGATTCTTTACCACTGAGCCACCTGGGAAGCCTACAAAAAGGATTATCATGTGTCGTATTCGAGATCTAAAAGAGCAAAATAGAGAGAACAGGCCCAGATCAATATTTGAATAGTTAATAACTCAGAATTTTCTAAAACTGCTGAATGGCATTGAAGCCATTAAAGAAGTGATACAAAGGACACCAAAAAGAAAACTACACCGACATATCTCATATATAATGATTGCAAATGAAAGAAATAGAAAATCTCAAAGCATGCAGTTGAGGGTATGTCTTCAAAGGAGCAAAGTTTAGACGAGCAATTGATTTTTCAGTAAAAACAGTGAAAGTCAAACACAGTAGAATGCCACCTTGAAAGCAGAGAAGGAAACAACCATCAACCTAAAATCTTATACTTCTTCACTAAAGAACTAAGTGAAATAAATGAAATGGATTAACTGAATAAAGGTAAAATAAAAATATTTCCAAACAGACAACGCTTCAGAGAACTTATCACCAACAAACCTTCACCAAAGAAATACTATAAGGAATTATTCAGGAAGAAGGAAAATCATTTCACACAGAAACAAGAAATGCAGAAAGGAATTTTAAAGTTTAAATATGAGAATTAACTTATTGAAACATGTACAAAAAGTATGAAGTTTTGTAGTATATGTCATATGATTCACTTGCTCATTTGTGTCGAACCCCGTCCATGGGATTTTTCAGGCAAGAATACTGGACTGGGTTGCCATTTCCTCCTCCAGGAGATCTTCCCGACCCAGGGATGGAACCTGTGTTTCCTGCATTGCAGAAGGATTCTTTCCTGCTGAGCCAAAATTAAAATACATGACAACAATAACATAAAAGGCTAGAGGGGTAGAAGAAGTTAAAGTATTCCATAATCCTAGCATTATTTGTGAACTGATTAATATTAGGCTATTAACAATTCAAAGATTCGTGTTTAACCCCTAGGGTATCCATAAACTAACAGAAGGGGCAAAACGTGATATTTTTGTAAAATGTTGAGCTAACCAAAAAGTAATCAAACACAGAAAAAGAAAGAAATAGAAAACACTGGGAAAATTAAAATTAAATATTTATGTAAAAACAGCATCTCAGTAATTAAGTTAAATATAAACAGTTTAAATGCACTTTTTTAAGGTATCATGCTGAATTAAAATAAAAAACTATACACTGATTTTATGAGTGGTGGTTTAGTCGCTAAGTTGTGTCCGACTCTTGTGACCCCATGCACTGTAGCCCACCTCTGTAGCCTCCTCTGTCCATGGGATTTTCCAGGCAAGAATACTGGAGTGGATTGCCATCTCCTTCTCCAGGGGATCTTCCCAACCCAGGAATCAAACCCAGGTCTCCTGCACTGCAGGCAGATTCTTTACCCACTGAGCTATGAGGTTAAGTCCATAATTTTATGAGACATACCTTTAATATAAGAACACATAAAGGCTGACTGTAAAGGGCTGGGAAAACTTACATCTTGCAAACACTAAATCTTGATGTAGCTATAGTTATAAAAGGCAAGGTAGACTTTAAAGCAAGAGATGTAACTAAAGATAAAGAAGTGTATCTCATACAAATAAAATGACCAATCCTCCTGGAAGACATAAACATTTTAAATTAGTCTGCAACAAATAGCATAACACCAAATATATAAAGCAAAAAATATATACCTAAAAGAAGAAATAAGCAAACACATAAATACAGTAGAAGACTTTAACAAACTCTTTCAGTAACTAACAGTAAATAGTAAAACAAGCAAAGCAAAACACCAGAAAAAAGTTTTTAAATCTTAACATGACTAACACTAGTTACCTAAATGAAATATACAGAATGCTTCATCTAACAATGACATAATAAAACAAAAAATTTTCAAATGCATATGTTTATTAAAATTTATCATGTTCTGGATCATAAAGTAAGTCCAAGCAAATATAATTTGAGTATAACGTTTGACTACATTAGAATTCAGCAAAAAATCAATAATTAAATAAAATGTAGGAAATTAGAAATGTTTAAGGACTAAGCAATATATCTGTAAATAACCATGGTGAAAGAACTTATTAACATAGAAATTAGAAAACAGTTTCCTCTGAATCTTAAAGAAAATAAAATTGGTAGAACACAGCTAATGCTGTAATTGAAGGGAAATTTATAACCTTAAATGTACCTACTAGAGAAGAAGAAAAGGTGAAAACAATAATCTATAATTTAGTTCAAAAAATTAAATAAAGAGCCAAGTAAAACAGAAGAAACTAAATAATAAAGGCAAATTTAATACTAAAATAGAGAAAATCAAAGAAGGTAGTTCTTCAAAAACAATATAATACGAAAGTTCATAAACACCTAACAGACAGTCAAGAAAAAAGAGAAACAGCATAAATTACAATATCAAGAGCAAAAGGAACATCAAGTCTCAAAAAAATATTAACAAAACAAATTCAATAGTACATTAAAAGGTCATACAACAAGATTAAGTGGGATTTATCTTACATATGCAAGGATGGCTCAATATCTGCAAATCAATCAGTGTGATACATCACATTAACAAACTGAAGAATAAAAGTCATAAGATCATCTCTATAAACCCAGAAAATGTTTTTGGCAAAATTTAGAATCCAAATTTGTGATTAAAACTCTCCAGAAAGTGGGTATAGAGGGAATATACATCAACGTAATAAAAGATATATATGGTAGGCCCACAGCTAACATCATATTCAAAGGTGAAAAATTGAAAGCATTTCCTTTAAGAGCAGGAACAAGACAACAATGCTCACTCTCACCACTTTTATTCAACGTAATATTGCAGGTTCTTGACATAGAAAATAAAATATTTAAAAGGAATCCAAATTGGAAAGGAAGAAGTACAACTCTCACTGTTTGCACATGGCAGGATATTATACATAGGAAATCCTAAAAGATGCCACCAAAAACTACTAGAACTCATCAGTCAATTCAGTCAAGTTGCAGAATGCAAAATTAATATACAGAAATCTGTTACATTCCTATACACTAACAACAAACTCTCAAAAAGAGAAATGAAGAAAGAAATCCTGTTTACCATAACATGAAAAGAATAATATAACTAGAATAAATCTTAACTAAGGAGGTAAAAGATCTGTACTGGGAAAACCAGAAGATGATGAAAAAAGAAATTAAGGACAACAAAAAGAGATGGTAAGATAAACTGTGTCCATGGACTGGAAGAATATTGTTAAAATAAGCATACTACCCAAAACAATCTATGAAATGCAATGCAATCCCTACCAAAATGTCAATGGCATTTTTCACAGAACTAGAACAAATAGTTCTAAAATTTGTTTGAAAACACAAAAGATTCCAAGTAGCCAAAACCATCTTGAGAAACAGCAAAGCTGGAGGTATCACACTCCTTAACTCCAGGTTATACTGAAAAGGTACAGCAATCAAAACAGTATGATTCTGGCACAAGAACAAACATAGATCAAGGGAACAGAGAGCCCAGAAATAAACACATGCACTTATGATTAACTAATCTATGACAATGGAGGCAAGAATACACAATGGGGAAAAGACAGTCTCTTCAACAAGTGGTGCTAAGAAAACTGGACAGCTTCACAGAGATGAAATTAGAACATTTTTTGACACCATATATAAAAACACACTCAAAATGAAGACTTAACTGTAAGACCAGAAATCATAAAACTTCTAGAAGGAAACATAGAGCATTCTTTGACATACTTACAGTAATATGTTTTGAATCAGTCTCCTAAGGCAAAAGAAGTAAAAGCAAAATAAACAAGTGGGACCTAATTAAACTCAAAAGATTTTGCACAGCAAAGGAAACCATCAATAAAACAAAAAGACAAGCTGTTGAATGGAAGAAAATATTTGCAAATAATATGACCAATGAGGGGTTACTGTCCAAAATATATAAATAGTTCATACAACTCAATATCAAACAAATAACTTGTTCTTAAAAAATGGGTAGAAGACCAGAACAGACATTTTTCCAAAAAGATATACAGAAGACCAACAGTCACATGAAAAGATGCTAAACATCAATCAGTAATAATCAGAGATATGCAAATCAAAACTGCAATGAGATGTCACCTCACAGCTGTCAAAATGGCTATCATCAAAAATTCTACAAATAACAAATGCTGGCAAGGATGTGGTAAGAAGGGAACCCCTGTACACTGTTGGGAGGAAATGTAAACTGGTGCAGCCTCTATGCAAACAGTATAGAGGTTCTTCAAATAACTAAAAATAGAACTACCATATGATCTAGCAATTCCACTCCTATATATATATATGTCTGAACAAAACAAAACCACTGGTTTGAAAAGATACATAAACCCCCAATGTTCATAGCAACATTATTCATAAGACATCAAGATATGGAAATGATTTAGTTCAGTTCAGTTCAGTCCAGTCACTCAGTTGTGTCCGACTCTTTGTGACCCCATGAATCACAGCACGCCAGGCCTCCCTGTCCATCACCAACTCCAGGAGTTTACTCAAACTCATGCCCATCGAGTTGGTGATGCCATCCAGCCATCTCATCCTCTGTCGTCCCCTTCTCCTCCTGCCCCCAATCCCTCCCAGCATCAGAGTCTTTTCCAATGAGTCAACTCTTCGCATGAGGTGGCCAAAGTACTGGAGTTTCAGCTTCAGCATCAGTCCTTTCAATGAACACCCAGGACTGATCTCCTTTAAGATGGACTGGTTGGATCTCCTTGCAGTCCAAGGGACTCTATTTAAGTGTCTACTAACAGATGAGTGGATAAAGAAGATGCAGTGTGTATATATATAATTCTATATATACACAGATATATATAATTCCATTTCCATATATACATATATAAATATATATAATTTCATATATATGTGTGTATATATATATCCATATCCACATATCCATATATATTATCCCAGGCAAGAATAATGGAGTGGGTTGCCATTTCCTCCTCCAGGGGATCTTCCTGACCCAGGGACTGAACCCAGATCTCCTGCATTGCAGGCAGATTCTTAATCATCTGAGCCACCAGGGAAGTCATATATTATATATATATGTAACTCTATAATAATATATATATTATATATATAATTTCATATATACATGTGGGGAGGGAAAGAAAGTATGAAAAGATGGGATAGAGGATTAAGAAGTAAAATAAAGTATCTACATGGATATATTGTACAGCACAGGGAATATAGCCAGTATTTTATAATAACTTTAAATGAAATTTAATCTATAAAAATTCTGAATCACTACGTGTGCAACTGAATCTAACATAATACTGTAAGTCAATTATATCCCAATAAAAAAGCAAAAAACAGCAACAGCATTAAAGATCCTACAGACATTTAAAAGATATTGTGAGAATATGAAGAACAATTTTTGCCAACACATTGGAGAATTCAGATTAATGAAAACACTCCTAGAACAACAAAAATTTGAAAACAAGTCTGCGACATTACTCAAAAAGTCCTCAGCTAAAATTGGGGGCTTCCCATATGGCACTAGTGGTAAAGAATCCGCCTGCCAAAGCAGGAGATGTAACAGGGGTGGCCAGATGCCTGGGTCAGGAAGATCCCCTAGAGAAGGGCATGGCAACTCACTCCAGTATTCTTGCCTGGAGAATCCCATGGACAGAGGAGCCTGGTGGACTACAGTCCATGGGGTCAGAGTCTGACACGACTGAAACCACTTAGCACGCACGCAGCTAAAATTAGAGATCAAACAGGCCTGTAGGGAAAGTTCTCATACCCAGCCATACACTGACAATTACTTCAAACAGTAAGAGACATGCATACACGCATGCAACACACATCTCCTACAAGAAGATGCTGCCTACTTTACCATCCAGCCAGAAGAAAACCCTCTGTCCAAAGACAGCCCAGCCAATCAGAGGCTGTGGCAGCCCAACCAATGAAAAGACTCTATACTTTGAATTTTCAGCTTCCTCCAATAGACTCTTTGGTTGCTGCAGCCCTTCCCAATGCCTTCTTTTTCCCTATAAATTAAAGTTCCCCTACCCTGATCTCTTGGTTTGCCTAGATCTGCCTTAGTTCGTTGGAGAAGGAAATGGCAACCCACTCTAGTGTTCTCGCCTGGAGAATCCCAGGGACGGGGGAGCCTGGTGGGCTGCCGTCTATGGGGCCGCACAGAGTCGGACACAACTGAAGCGACTTAGCAGCAGCAGCAGCAGCCTTAGTTCATATATACTGAATTGCATTTCCTCTGGCTAGTCCCAGATAAACTTGGTTTTGATAGTAAAGTGAAAGTGTTAATTGCTCGGTTGTGTCTGATTCTTGCGACTTCATGGACTGTAGCCCGCCATGCTCTGCTGTCTATGACAGTTCTCCAGGCAAGAATCCTGGAGTTGGTTACCAGTAAAATAACTGGCTATTATATTACTAATGTTCACAGATTCAAGAAGAAATGGTAAAGCTGAATAGTTCTATATCAATTAGGAAGTTAAATAGAAATTAAAACTTCTAAATATAGAAATCTCCAGGTCCTGATTGATTCATCAGTGAATTCTTACAACCATCTATATAATTAATGTATTACACAAAACCTTACTGAAAATAAGAAAAATCAAAAAGAAACAAAAAAAAAAATCAGGAGTACATGCCAACTTGTTAGGCTAGCATTACCTTAAACAAATACCAAAATCTAGCATTACAAGTACAAGAAAGGAACATTACAAAGCAATCTAACAGACATGGATGTAAATATACTAAATAAAAATTATCAAATGTATCCAACTAATTAACATAATAATATATCTCAATATGTTTTTTTAAAAAATCAATGCAACTCACCATATTAACAGAAAAAAAGGAAAATCATAACAGATGTATGAAAACCTTTTCCTGAGATACAATACCCACTCATGATTATTTATAAACAAAGTCCTGATATATTTCCTTTATCTAATAAAGAGCAACTTAAAAACCCTACAGCAATTGTCATAATTAAATCTGAGATGTTGAAAGTTTCCTCCCTGAAATAAAAAACAAGAACTTGCCATCCCCACTGTAGTCCAACAATATGTAGGAGATAAAGTGCCATAAGACAAGAAAATGAAATAAAATGGTCTTATTCACAGTTCACTGGTTCATATACATTAGAAATCCAGAATATACAAATTACAAGAAATGAAAGACTTTGGACAACATCCAAAAAATCTACTGTATCTCTATATATTAGTAACAAATGATTAGAAAATGAAAAACTTTATTAAACATACCATTTGCAGTATCAGCAAATACTTAGGACCAAACCTAGCAAAAGATGTGCACAACCTGTACCCTGAAAATTAGAGAACATTACTGAGATAAATTAAGACATCTGAAGAGATGGGAGAATATACCACATTCATGGGTTGAAAGAGTAATTAAAGTTGCCAATTGCCCCACAAATCAGGCCATAGATTTGATGCAACTCCAATCAAAATCAAATACATTACTTTTGTGGGAATTGATGCAATGATTCTAATATATGTATATATGGAAATACAGTGCATGTGTGCTCAATTGCTCAATCGTCTCTGACTCTTAGTGACCCTATGGACTGTAGCCCGCCAGGCTATATATATATATACATATACATACACATATATATGTATATATATATACACACACATATATATGCATACCACATACCTATATAGATATATAAAACATACACATATATATACATACACCACATCATCTTTGTCCATTCATCTGTAGGATAGCTTTTTGATGGAATTATGTGACAAAAAGGCCAAAATTGCCATTGATATTGATAACTAACTAGTGAACACAATCCTTAGCACTGCTATTACACTGTGAGATTCTGCCCAAGAATAAAGAAAAAACGGAGAAAAGCAGAAATGATGATGATGATAATGACAGACAGACAGACAAGAGATGACAGATGGAGCCACAGACAATACACAAATGATAGATGGATAGAAAGAGAGAATAAATAGATTATTCATAGACACTGCCTTATGATGACATATTTCTGAGAACCTGCTTATAATCACATCCAACTTGGACTTTTCAGTTTTGCAAGCCAATAAATTCCCTCTTTTGCTTGAGGCAGTAAGTTGGGTTTCCGTTACATGCAGCCAAGAACCCTAAGTGTTAAAATTTTCAAGGCCACTTCCAGCTCTAATTCCATGACTTGGACAGTGCATTCCAAACTTTTCCAAATAAGCCTCCTTTATGGCCTAAGACTTCCCTGGTGGTTCAGACAGTAAAGCGTCTGTCTACAATGCGGGAGACCTGGGTTTGATCCCTGGGTCGGGAAGATTCCCTGGAGAAGGAAATGGCAACCCACTCCAGTACTCTTGCCTAGAAAATCCCATGGATGGAAGAGCCTGGTGTTCATGGGGTCGCAAAGAGTCGGACACAACTGAGTGACTTCACTTTCACTTGATGGCCTAAGGAGAATGAACAGTAGATTCAGGAGTCAACCCTTTCATTCACAAACTTGATGGTTCTTTGAAGTCTCACATATTATTTTTTTAACAAAGAAAATCATGCAAATTTTCAAACCTATTCCATATTTTGTCTTAATATTAAAATACTTCCTCCATATCATGTTGTAAAATCAACACTCCAAGAAGATGCACCATATTATTTTGAAATTATCCATGTAACCCATACAGTACCAGGTACTCCGAGGGGTGGCATATCCCAGGCTTAAAAGAATAGACATAGGGAAGGGTTTCAGAGTCAAATTCCTGAAGGGTCAGGCAGGTAAGATAATGGGGTACAGAAGAGAGTGAATACAAGCCAGCCAAGGTGGGACACTCAGCTTCACTCACTGTTGCTACCAAGGAACATCTTTCCAATCCTCACACAGCCAAACACATCTGCAAGATGAATAAAGTCTGGGCACAATCCCTTCCCCACCTCTGATTTTGAACGCATGTTGTTCTATTTTTCCAACTAAGACTCAGGCAATACTTACACTGTTGCTAACATCTGTTCTCCAAACACCCAATATTTTTCTTCTTATAAAAGATATTTCTTTCAAACAGAGATAAGGCATAGAAGCTTTGGCATATATTTATTTAGTGAAACTATATTATACTCTCTGAAAATCAGATGGCTTTACCTATGCGAATTCTAGAAGGAAAATTACCCTATTCCAATAGGCACCTTCATATTTTATGTGACATTTTTAACAGCCTCGAAGTTTCAACCTCAACCAGCAATGTTTGAATTGCTTTTAATTCAGCAAGCATGGAGAAGAGAATAATCTGGCGGCTCCTTCTTGATACATGTCAGAGGCGGGATCTTCCCAGGAGAATGTGGCATTCATGAAAGTAATTTTTCCCATTCATTCTGCCGAGCACATCCTCTTACGGGAGTCACGTGGCTGTCACTCTTGAGACAGAAACCAGCCTCTGAAATTACAGGGTTTTTTTTTTTTTTTCTTTTTGGATAATTTCATGTAATCAAGAATTTGATCTGAACTATTGAAGGAAAAAATTAAATTAAAAACTGACACTCGTGACCTTTACAATTATGTATTGTGGCTCTTGTAGAACATGCATTCAAAGGTGACTGTTTGCCTGATTTATTTGTAATAGAATGTCCTTTATGGGGGACAAGATCTCATTGTTCAAGGAGTCCATTGTTAAAGTCAGGAAGAAGGTTTAATTGGTACATACTGAAAAAGTAAAGAATTATCTATCCTGTCGCCTGGAGGTCCTCCAGTATTTTAGTTACAAATCATTTCAGAATAATAACAATGGTGATAATGATAAAGATCTAAGTAGACTGAGTACTTACCATCTGCAGAACATTGTATTAACTGCTTCACACACATTTTTTATTTAATCCTCTCAATGCCTTAGGGCAGGTATGGATAGTAGCCCTCTGATCCAAGAGGAGACTGAGTGAGGCTCAGAGGACAGACTCAAAGCTGCCAGAAATTTCAGAGCATGGGCTCAAGTCCATGTCTGACGCCTGAGAATATGTTCATGACCACTCAACCATCAGACTATGAAGCTGGAGGGCCCTTCAGAAATGAACTGCCCAACGCTCAAAACTCTGCACATTAATAATACCAACTTCCTGATCTTTCCCCCCAAGTCTTGCCATTTTCCTGTCTACCCTCCCTCAGCTATCACTGCCTCCCATTTAGCTGCCCAAGCCAGAAAACCTAGAGACATTACTGACTCATATTCTTTCTCCCTCCCTCCCTGCCCCAATTCAACGCAGCTCCAAGACTTGCTGACTCTACCTGTTTAATAGCAACTGTTAAACCAATTCACTTCTCTTGTATCTCTACCACCAGCAGTTTTATCCAAGCCACCAACTTCTCCAAATAATGCAACAACATCCACCATCCACTCTGATCTGTATTCAATATGTTCTTAGTATGGCTGACATCTTGTAGAAATGCAAACACCACACTTCCTGCTTAGAATCATTTGATGGTTTCCTAGTATTCTCAGAATAAGGACCACAAACCATACCTATCATCACTAGCCCTGGGCCCTGCCTGCAGGAACCCCATCCCTCCCCACTTGCCTCACCCACTTCCCCTCTTCCTGCCTGTGCTCCAGAAGTCATACCAGAGCCCTGGGTTTCTCAAAGCTCTGTGCTCTCCCTCTGATCACAACTGTCCTGCATGCTGTTCCCTCTGCCCAGAAATCTCTTCCCTTCCTCTTTACCTGGTTAATTTCTCTATGTCCCTCAAGTGCAACTCATTATCATTTTCCCAGAGAAGCTGACAGAGGGAAGGTTGGACCAGATCAAAGCCCTCTCACAGAACAATGGACCTCTCTGGTGAAACACACTCACCATAATTACAATGTTATATTTGTATGTGTGACCACATAATGCCTGGCCCACTTACTGGACTCATTAGAAACAAATTCTTGCTGAATTTCTGAATTAACAAGCAGTCAGAGGCAGCTTGGTGAAATGGTCGCCATCCATGTGTCAAGGTCAGGGACCGGAGGACATTGTGACTCTACTTACCAGCTGTGTGACCTTAAACAAAACACCTGAACTCTCTGACTCTGCATTTTCTCAAATACAAAATGAGGATGGTGTCCAACACCTACCCCTTCCCCTGACTCAAGGTGGTTGTTAAGATCAAATGAGGCAGAGAGATGGAGATATTAGCTCATCGATCCTGCCATGAGGTAAGGACTCAACAAGCATTTGTTTGAAGCTTACATATAATAATTTTGGATTCATTCCCAAGAAATCAGCTCAGTTCAGTTCAGTCGCTGAGTCATGCCCGATTCTTTGTGACCCCATGGACTGCAACATGCTAGGCTTCCCTGTCTATCACCAACTCCTGGAGCTTGCTCAAACTCCTATCCATCAAGTCGGTGATGCCATCTAACCATCTCATCCTCTGTCATCCCCTTCTCCTCCTGCCTTCCACTTTCCCAGCATCAAGGTCTTTTCCAACGAGTCAATTCTTCGCATCAGATGGCCAAAGTATTGGAGTTTCAGCTTCACCATCAGTCCTTCCAATGAATATTCAGGACTGATTTTCTTTAGGATGGACTGGTTTGATCTCCTTGCAGTCCAAGAGAGTCTCAAGAGTCTTCTCCAACACCACAGTTCAAAAGCATCAATTCCTCAGCATTTGGCTTTCTTTATCATCCAACTCTCACATCCATCCGTGACTACTAGAAAAACCATAGCTTCGACTAGACGGATCTTTGTTGGCAAAGTAATGTCTCTCCTTTTTAATAAGCTATCTAGGTTGGTCATAGCTTTTCTCCCAAGTAGCAAGCATCTTTTAATTTCATGGCTGCAGTCACCATCTGCAGTGATTTTGGAGCCCCCAAAAATAATGTCTGTCATTGTTTCCATTGTTTCCCCATCTATTTGCCATGAAGTGATAGGACCAGATGCCATGATCTAGTTTTCTGAATGTTGAGTTTTAAGCCAACTTTTTCACTCTCCTCTTTCACTTTCATCAAGAGGCTCTTTAGTTCTTCGCTTTCTGCCATAGAGATGGTGTCATCTGTGTATCGGAGGTTATTTATATTTTTCTGGTGATCCTGACTGTGCTTGGATGTGCCTGTGAAGCTTGTGTTTCACCCAGCCCAGCGTTTCGTATGATGTACTCTATACAGAAGGTAAATAAGCAGGGTGACAATATACAGCCTTAAGGCACTCCTTTCCTAATCTGGAATTAGTCTGTTGTTCCATGTCTGGTTCTAACTGTTGCTTCCTGATCTGCATACAGATTTCTCAGGAGGCAGGTAAGGTGGTCTGGTATTCCCATCTCTTTAAGAATTTTCCAGTTTGTTGTGATCCACACAGTCAAAGGCTTTGGCATAGTCAATAAAGCAGAAGTAGATGTTTTTCTGGAACTCTCTTGCTTTTTCGATGATCCAACAGATGTTGGCAATTTGATCTATGGTTCCTCTGCCTTTTCTAAATCCAGCTTGAATATCTGGAAGTTCACAGTCCACATACTGCTGAAGCCTAGCTTGGAGAATTTTGAGCATTACTTTGCTGGTGTATGAGATGAGTGCAATTGTACGGTAGTTTGAATATTTTTTGGCATTGCCTTTCTTTGGGATTAAAATGAAAACTGACCTTTTCCAGTCTTGTGGCCACTGCTGAGTTTTCCAACTAAAGAGCCTCTTGATGAAAGTGGAAAAAAGAGCAAATTGTAGGTGATCAAGAAGTACAAACTTCCAAGACTTCCCTGGCAGTTCAATGGTAAAGAATCCTCGCTTCCGGCGCAGTGGGCAAGGGTTCAATTCCTGTTCAGGGAACTAAGATCCCATGTGCTGCACAGTGTGGCCAAAAAATATAAATAAATTTGTACTTTTATACAAACTTCCAGTTAAAAGACAAATAAGCATTAGGGATATAACATACAGTAGGATGACAATAGCCAACACCGCTGTATAGGGCTTCCCTGGTGGCTCTGTGGTAAAGAATCCACCTGCCAATGCAAGAGATGCAGCTTTGATCTCTGGGTTGGGTAGATCCCCTGGAGAAGGAAATGGCAACCCACACCAGTACTCTTGCCTGGGAAATCCCATGGACAGAGGAGCCTAGCGGACTACAGACCATGAGGTCTCAAAGAGGTAGCATGTGACTTAACGACTAAACTACAAGAATGGTGTATTTAAAACTTGTCAAGAGAGTAGATCCCAGGTGTTCTCAGCCCAAGAGAAAATAAAAAAAAAAACAACACTTTTTTTCTTTTTTTAATATCTATATGAGTCAGTGGATGTTAATTAAACTTACTGTGATCATCATTTCATGATGTATGTAAACCAAATCATTACACTGTACACCTTAAATTTACACAATGCTGTATGTCAATTATAGTTTAATAAAACTGGGGGGAAAAAAAGCAACTTGCTCAGCCATACACACAATATAATAGCATTTCTGTTTAAACAGCCAGGAAACAGGGCTAGAGAGTACAATACCTATGGAGAAAAAAAGACTAGACTAATATAATCCAAATACATTACTGGGATGGAGTCTGAGAGAAGGCTGGCAACAGAGATCAAAGTAAGGAGACCGGCTTATTTTTCTGAAAAGGATAACATACTAATATGTGTGTATTAAGTAAATGAGATGTAAATCGCTCCAGCCAACCCACTAACCTATGAGCCTTGTGTCTTTCTAGTTATCACTACACCTATAATGAAGCCTACATTAGCAAAAACACACAATAGATACATGTTAAATGAGTAAAAAAAGTTACTGAAGGATAGTTGGTGTACAATGTTATATAAGTTACAGGTGTACAATATAGTTTCACAATTTTTAAAGGATATACTCCATGTATAGTTATTATAAAACATTGGCTAAAGTCCACATGTTTTACAACATATCCTTATGACTTATTTTATACATATTAGTTTGTACCTCTTAATCCCCTCCCTCTGTATTATCCATCTCTCTTCCCTCTCCCCACTGGTAACCACTAGTTACTTCTCTGTATCTGTGAGTGTGTTTCTTTTTTTATATTCACTCATTTGTTGTATTTTTAGGTTCCATATATTAAGTGGTATCATACAGCATTCATCTTTCTCTGACTAACTTCAGTTAGCGTAATACCATCCAAGTCCATCCATGTTGCAAATGGCAAAATTTCATTATTTTCATGGCTAGCAGTATTCCATAGTATATATATACTATGTCTTCTTTATCCATTCACCTGCTGATGGACACTTAGGTTTCTTCCATATCTTGGCAATTATTAAAAAATATATTTTAAAGAATAAATAAGAAATATATAATGATACAAAAAGTGCCTTAAAGGTGTTTAACAAACTTGGTCATCCAAGAAGTTCAAAATCTCTGATATCTATATAAGTTCTGAAAATGGATAGTGATGTTGGCTGTACAATATTGTGAATGGACTTAATGCCTTTGAATGAGACTTTTAAAAATGGCTAATTTGATGTTAGGTATATTTTACTAACAACAAAAAAGTTCACGCATATCTTTCTTCTGAGTGTAGGGGGAAAAAAGTCACCTCCTGTCTGAATTACCACAAATTCTTTTATTAATCATATTTTTCACTCTCACCTCGCCCTACCCTTCAACAGAATAAATTTCCCCGAGAGTAGTTGCAGCTTCAGAATGGCTGCAACGTCTGGAAATCAGGAAACTGTCATCATGCCACAGGCAGAAAAAAAACCTAGAATTGGCTTGATTGCCAAAGCTCTGGTGGAAAGCAGCAACGTGATCTTCAGTGACAACCACCGACAACAGAGTTGATGTTAAAATCTAGGGCAGTCAAGCCAAATCTCTGTGGTTCTAATTGAAAAAACTAGAAATATGGGCAATCCACAGTAGCTTTAAGAAACGGAACCATTCTGGAAAGTCTTAGAAGGTTTGGAAGAAAAGTCACAAGCTATAAATAAAAGCCGCGGTGAGTTAAAGAGATAATTAGATTGGTGGAAAGAAACACAGTGGAAAATTGAAAAACAATCCTTTCACCAACAATGACATCTTCAGATGTATTTGCAGCCTACAAAATATGAAGAAGGAAAAAAAAAAAAAGGATTCCTCTGATATAAGAAATTGGCTAAATAGCTCCCAATCTTCCTCTTTTTTTTTTTTTTTTTTTTGCAAAGAAAGCAGTAAGATGAGGGGTGGATTACGTTTTCTTTGTGTTAAGTGGACAAAGAAAATGCTGATGACAATGAAAGCATCTAACAAGAGACCCAATACCATTGAAACAGACAAGCTATTACCACAAGAGAACTAAAATCTATGAAAAGTATTTTTAAACTGCTACGCCAATAAGACTGGCAGTTTGATTTCATAAACTCATGTTTGCAAAAATATATGGATCAATTTTATTTTCACCTATTTGGATCTTCTAATTTAATAAAATCTCATTGATTTTAAATGAGGTTAGAACATTAACAAAAAACTAGCTGATATTTGATTTGCTTGCACTTGATAATCCAACATTTTTATTCAAGAACAATGAACTAGCCAAGCAGTGACAAGGCTCATCCTTCCTTAACTAATCTAGCACTTTCTTAATCAATTTGGCTTTGAAATAATCCTGGGATTATTTCATATGTGGCATGATGACAGATACATATGTAAACAGATACAGAGGGTATGCCATATAAACTGATGGAGTGTAATATATTCTTATAAACTGAATCCCAAACTAGACTATTCAGATGTGACAACGGAGAAAAACCTAAGTGTGAGCTGGAGAGAACTGGTGTGAAACACACAGAAAGGGCGAGAGGGACAGAGACAGCCCCTGGGAAGGGAACTGGGTACCACTGAGACCAAGGGTCTAGTTCCAGGATGCTGGCCCAACAGACACCAGCAAAAGACAGGGGGGTTTCTGTTTGGTGGTTGGGTTTGGTTCTGCTTTTCTGTATAGTGAGGTCTTTTTGGAGCAAGAAGCAGGATGGAAGGAGATCACTAATTGAAGATGAAGAGAACTTTTTTCAGCCTCATTACCCACCAAAAAAAAAAAAAAGCCACCAAAAAATACACAAAAGAAGAAAAAGAGTTGTACATAATCTTTAGACATCCTTTCTTAGACAATAAAGGAAAACAGTAACACTAACTTTTTAAATTGAAAGTATGATGCGGGTGGTCCAAACTTTGGGCTGTGGGGTCACGGGACTTGGATTAAGATCTTGACTTCATCACTGGCTAGATGTGAAATCCTGAAGAAGTTATGTGTATGCCCAATAGCTCAGGTTCTGCCTCTGTCAATGCAGATAGTAACAGGTCCCATTCAGGTCCCATACCCTGGTCTCTATCCATCAGGGTAGAGAAAGAAAAAAAGGAGTTTGTGAGGAAATTCATGTGTCTGCAGATCAGATGGAAGCCACATGTGAGAGAAGGTTCCATTCAAGAGAACTACTTGGAAGGAAAAATGGAAACTCAGTGGAAAAAGGATGGAATTAAGAACCTGCCTTCTGAAGGGTGGAAGAAGAAGCTGTAGGTGACAATGCAGAAATAGAGATGCAATGACTACCATCCAGAGAATTGCTGGTGAGAAGGCTTCAGCAATGAGGAATGGATATGTGTACGGGAATCTCTAAAAAAAAAACTCTTAAGGCAACCGTGAGAGGAAAAGACTGCTTGAAACATCTACCACTTCCAGAAAGGAACAATAAAAGCTCACAACAGTTCCGGTCATCCTCCTACCTCCCCTGCCCCACCGGGGCCCTTGCCAACCCTGGAGACGGCAGAAACTGACCAAAATGACGAGCAAGGAGCTAGAGGCTGGCTTGCCCCCCTTTCATGATAGTCAGCTGCCTTGCATGTAGCAAGCCCCAGAAACAAGCTCAAGATGTCAGCAATTGCACTGGACTGGATACTTTAGTTACTGATGTGCATGCAGCTCATTTATGCAACTTACATAGGCTGTTTGCATACGTGCTAAGTCACTTCAGTCATGTCTGACTCTTTTTGACCCCATGAACTGTAGCCTGCCAGGATCCTTTAACCATGGGATTCTCCAAGCAAGAATACTGGAATGGGTTACCATGTTCTCCTCCAAGGGATCTTCCCGACCTAGGGATCAAAAATGCGTCTCTTACGTCTCCTGCATTTGGCAGGCAGGTTCTTTACCGCTAGCGCCACCTGGGATTTCCACAGGGGCTGTAGGACCTTCAATTACTGAATAGGTACCAGAAAGTCAGTAGGACCTTTCAGAATTTTCATCCAGAGGCAGCCACAGAACTAGCCCCACTGACTGAAAGTGAAAGTCACTCAGTCATGTCCAACGCTTTGTGACCACATGGACTATACAGTCCATGGAATTCTCCAGGCCAGAATACTGGAGTGGGTAGCCTTTTCCTTCTTCAGGGGATCTTCTCAATCCAGGGATCAAACCCAGATTTCCCACACTTCAAGCAGATTCTTTACCAGCTGAGCCACAAGGGAGGCCCAAGAATACTGTAATGGGTAGCCTATCCCTTCTCCAGCAGATCCTCCCAACCCAGGACTTGAACTGGGGTCTCTGGCATTGTAAGTGGATTCTTTACCAATTGAGCTATCAGGGAAGCCTCCACTGACTAAATCTAAAGAAACAAAACAATGCACAAATAAAGCCATTTTTAAGATGACACCACACAGATCATGCTCATTTAACATAGTGGTGAAAAGTTTGAAGATGCACAGTAATTGCTAAAAATGATTGTGTCCAATTACTGAAATTAAAAATACTCTAGAAGGAATCAATAGCAGAATATCTGAAGCAGAAGAACAAATCAGTGAGCCGGAAGATAAAGTGGTGGAAATAACTTCTGAAGAGCAAAATAAAGTAAAAAGAATGAATAGAGCTGAGGACAATCTCCAAGACCTCTAGGACCATATCAAACACACCAACATTCAAATTATAGAGGTCCCAGAAGTAGAAGAGAAAAAAAAAGGGTATGAGAAAAATTTTGAAGAGATTATAGTTGAAAATTTCCCCAAAATGGAAAAGTAAATAATCAATCAAGTCCAAGAGGCACAAAGAGCCCTATACAGGATAAATGCAAGGAGAAATATGCCAAGACACATACTAATCAAACTAACAAAACTGAACACAAAGAAAGAATATTAAAAGCAGCAAGGGAGAAGCAACAAGTAACATACAAGGGAAACCCCATACACTTAACAGCTGATCTTTCAGCAGAAACTCTGCAGGCTAGAAAGGAATGGCAGGATATATTTAAAGTACTGAAAGGGAAAAATCTACAACCAAGATTACTCTACCCAGCAAGGATCTCATTCAAAATTGATGGAGAAATAAAAAGCTTTTCAGACAAGCAAAAGTTAAGAGAATTCAGTATCACCAAACCAGCTTTGGAACAAATGTTAAATGGACTTATACAGTCAAGAAATACAACAGAAGAAAAAATATATACAAAATCAACCCCAAACAATTAGAAAATGGCAATAGAAACATATATATCAATAATTACTTTAAATGTAAATGGATTAAATGCTACAACCAAAAGACACAGACTGGTTGAATGGATACAAAAACAAGACCCATATACATGCAGTCTACAAGAAACCCACTTCAAACCTCAAGACACATATAGACAGAAAATTGAGAGGATGGAAAAATATATTCCATGCAAATGGGAAGCAAAAGAAAGCTAAAGTATCAATCCTCATATTAGACAAAATAGACCTTAAAGAAGATTACAAAAGATAGGGATGGACATTACATAATGATCAAGGGATCAATCCAAGAGGAAGGCATAACAATTGTAAATATCTATGCACCCAACATAGGAGCACCTCAATACATAAGGCAAACATTAAAAGACATAAGAGGAGAAATTGAAAGTAACAAAATAATAGTAGGAGACTTTAACATTCCACTCACACCAAAAGACAGATCATCAAAACAGAAAATTAATATGAAAATACAAGTCTTAAATGATACATTAGATGAGATGGATCTCATTGATATCTTCAGGACATTCCACCCAAATGCAGAAGAATACACCTTCTTCTCAAGTGCACATGGAACACTGTCCAGGATAGACCACATCTTGGGTCACAAATCAAACCTCAGTAAATTTAAGAAAACTGAAATTGCATCAAGCATCCTCTCCAACCACAACGCTATGAGACTAAATATCAATTACAAGAAAAAAACTGCAAGAAACACAAACACATGGAGATTAAACAACACGTTTCTAAATAACCAACAGGTTACTGAAGAATCAAAAGGGAAATCAAAAAATTTCTAGAAACAAATGACAATGAAAACACAACAACTCAAAACCTATGGAATGCAGCAAAAGCAGTTCTAATAGGGAAATTTATAACAATACAATCCTGCCTCAAGAAACAAAAAAAACATTGAGTAGATAACTTAACTACACCTAAAACAATTGGAAAAAGAAGGGAAAAAAAAATAGCAGTAGGAAAGAAATCAAAGATCCGAGCAGAAATAAATGAAAAAAAAAAATGGAAGAAACAAGTAAAGATTAATAAAACTAAAAGTTGGTTCTTTGAGAAGATAAACAAAATTGACAAACCCTTAGCCAGACTCATCAAGAAAACAAGAAGAATCAAATCAACAAAATTAGAAATGAAAAAGGAGAGATTACAACAGACAATGCAGAAATACAAAGGATTATAAGAGACTATCAGAGAAGGCAATGGCATCCCACTCCAGTACTCTTGTCTGGAAAATCCCATAGACGGGGGAGCCTGGTAAGCTGCAGTCCATGGGGTCGCAAAGAGTCAGACAGACTGAATGATTTCACTTTCACTTTTCACTTTCGTGCATTGGAGAAGGAAATGGCAACCCACTCCAGTGTTCTTGCCTGGAGAATCCCAGGAACAGCGGAGCCTGGTGGGCCGCCGTCTATGGGGTTGCACAGAGTCGGACACGACGGAAGCGACTTAGCAGCAGCAGCAGCATAAGAGACTATTGTGAACAACTACATGGCAATAAAATAGATAACCTGGAAGAAACGGCTAGATTCTTAGAAAAATTCAATCTTCCAAGACTGAACCAGGAAGAAATAGAAATTATGAACAACCCAATTACAAGTCCTGAAATTGAAGCTGTGATAAAAAATCTCCCAAAAAACAAAAGCCCAGGACCAGATAGCTTCACAGGAGAATTCTATTAAACATTTAGCGAAGAGCTAATGCCTATCCTTCTAAAACTCTTTTAAAAAATTTGCAGAGGAAGGAACACTTCCAAACTCATTATACAAGGCCATGATCACCTTGATACCAAAACCAGACAAAAACAATACAAAAAAAGAAAACTACAGGCCAATATCACTGATGAACATAGATGCAAAAGTCCTCAACAAAATTTTAGCAAATAGAATTCAGCAACACATCAAAACGCTCACACACCCTGATCAAGTTGGGTTTACTCTAGGAATGAAAGGATTCTTCAATATACAGAAATCAGTGTGATACACCATATTAACAAATTGAAAGATAAAAACCATATGATAATCTCAATAGATGCAGAAAAAGCCTTTGACAAAATTCAGCACTTATTTATGACTAAAACTCTTCAAAAAAAATGGGCAAAGAAGGAACCCACCTCAGCATAGTAAACATATGATAAGCACACAGCAAACATTATTCTCAGTGGTGAAAAACTGAAAGCATTCTCCCTAAGATCAGGAACAAGCCAAGGGTGTCTACTTTCACCACTATTATTCCACGTAGTTCTGGAAGTCCTCACTAGAGCAATCATAGAAGAAAAAGAAATAAAAGGAATCCAGATCAGAAAAGAAGAAGTAAAGCTCTCAGTGTTTGCAGATGATATGATACTGTGCATAGAAAACCCTAAAAATAGTATCAGAAAATTACTAGAGCTAATCAGTGAATTTAGCAAAGTTGCAGGATACAAAATCAATACACAGAAATCACTTGCATTTCTATATACTAACAATGAAAAATCAAAAAGAGCAATTAAGGAATCAATCCCATTCACCACTGTAAGAAAAAGAATTAAATATCTAGGAATAAACTTACCTAAGGAGATGAAAGAACTGTACACAGAAAATTATAAGACACTAATGAAGGAAATCAAAGATGACAAAAACAGATGGAGAGATATTTCATGTTCCTGGGTAGGAAGAATCAATATTGTGAAAATGACTACACTACCAAATGCAATCTACAGATTCAATGTGATCCCTATCAAATTACCAATGACATTTCTCATAGAACTAGAACAAAAAATTGCACAATTCATATGAACACACAAAAGACCCCAAATAGCCAAAGCAGTCTTGAGAAAGAAGAATGGAGCTGGAGAAATCAACCTTCCTGACTTCAGGTTATACTACAAAGCTACAGTCATCAAGACAGCATCGTACTGGAACAAAAACAGAAATGTAGACCAATGGAACAAGATTGAAAGCCCAGAAATAAACCCATGCACTTATGGGTACCTTATTTTTGACAAAGGAGGCAAGAATATACAATGGGGCAAAGACAGACTCTTCAATAAATGGTGCTGGGAAAACTGGACAGCAACATGTAAAAGAATGAAATTAGAACACTTCCTAACACCATACACAAAGATAAACTCAAAACGGATTAAAGACCTAAATGTAAGACCAGAACCTATAAAATTCTTAAAGGAAAACATAGGCAGAACACTCAATGACATAAATCAAAGCAAGATCCTCTATGACCCACCTCCTAGAATAATGAAAATAAAAACAAAAGTAAACAAGTGGGACTTGATTAAACTTAAAAGCTTTTGCACAGCAAAGGAAACTATAAGCAAGGTGAAAAGACAACCCTCAGAATGGGAAAAAATAATAGCAAATGAAACAACTGACAAAGGATTAATTTCCAAAACATCCAAGCAGCTCATACAACTCAATATCAGAAAAACAAACAACCCAATCAAAAAGTGGGAAAAAGACCTAAACAGACATTTCTCCAAAGAAGACATAGAGATGGCTAACAAACACATGAAAAGATGCTCAACATCACTCATTATTAGAGAAATGCAAACCAAAACTACAATGAAATATCACCTCACACCAGTCAGAATTGCCCTCATCAAAAAGTCTACAAATAATAAACACTGGAAAGGGTGTGGAGAAAAGAGGACACTCTTGCACTTTTGTGGGACTGTAAATTGATACAGCCACTATGGATGACAGTATAGAGATTCCTTAAAAAACTAGGAATATACCCTGAGGAAACCAAAATTGAAAAAGACACATGTATCCCATTGTTCACTGCAGCACTATTTACAATAGCTAGAACATGGAAGCAACCTAGATGTCCATCGACAGATGAATGGATAAACAAGCTGTGGTAAATATACACAATGGAATATTACTCAGCCATAAAAAGGAACACATTTGAATCAGTTCTAATGAGGTAGATGAACCTAGAACCTATTACACAGAGTGAAGTGACTCAGAAAGAGAAAGATAAACACCATATTCTAACACATATATATGGAATCTAGAGAAATGGTACTGAAGAATTTATTTACAGGGCAACAATGGAGAAACAGACATAGAGAACAGACTGATGGACACAGGGAGAGAGGCGGCGAGGGTGAGACGTATGGAGAGAGAATAACATGGAAACTCACATGACCATATGTAAAATAGATAGCCAATGGGAATTTGCTGTATGTCTCAGGAAACTCAAACAGGGGCTCTGTGTCAACCTAGAGGAGAGAGATGGGGTGGGGGATGGGAGGGAGGTTCAAAAGGGAGGGGATATATGTATACCTATGGCTGATTCATGTTGAGCTTTGACAGAACACAGCAAAATAATGTAAAGCAATTATCCTTAAATAAAAAATAAATAATTTTTTTAAATGATTGTATTTATTAGACATTTACTAAATGCCAGAGACTGGGGTCAATGCTTTCCAGGCAACATCCCATTTGACCTTCACAACAACTCTCTGAGTGAGGGTGGGGTTGGGAGAGTAACCGTCATCATCCCTATTTTACAGAAAACTTGTCCAAAGTCATGTCAATTAGTGGCAGATGCAGAGCTTCTAGCAACTGTGCCAATTCTCTGCTTTTCTGGTCTTAAAGTCAACTTAAAGATGACTACTATAAAAATAATCATTCTCATTTATTTGGGGTTTACCCTGTGATTAAAGTGGATTAGCTCAAATTTCTCTCCACAGGAACCCCCTGTGAATATACATGCCTTATTGATGCTAAAACCAAGGTGAAGAGAGTAGGTGACCCAAGCTTATCTACCCTGCGATTGCTAAACTGGGATTTGAACACAGACAGCTTCCCAGGTGGTGTCGGAGGTATAAGAACCCACCTGCCAATGCAGGAGACACATGTCCAATCCCTGGGTCAGGAAGATCCCCCAGAAGAGGCCCTAACAACCCACACCAGTATTCTTGTCTGGAGAATTCCATGGACAGAGGCGCCTGGCTGGTTATGATCCATGAAGTCCCAAAGAATTGGACATGACTGAAGCAACTAAGCAGGGGCAGATGCAGTTGGGTTCCAAAAACCAGGCTCTGAAGTACTGTGATCTACCTCCTCTCTAAAAGGAGAAGGTATATTTTATAGTTTTGCAAACTATAAAACGCTCCCTGAATGTCAAAAGGGACCGTGATCACTATTATTACAGCCTGGCCATACGGGAAGAGCAGTTTTTGGACTGATCTTCAGTAACAGGGGGCTTCCCGGGTGGCTCAGCCCTAAAGACCCTGCCTGCCAATGCAGGAGACACGGGAGAAGAGGGTTTGATCCCTGGGTGAGGGAGATCCCCTGGAGGAGGACGTGGCAACCCAATCCAGTATTCTTGCTGGGAGAATCCCATGGACGGAGGAGCGTGGTGGGCTACGGTCCATCGGTTTGCCAGGAGTCAGACATGAGTGAGCATCTGAGCAGGCACACACAATAACAGGGAGGGCTCATCAAAGGCAAGAGCAAAGGCCCAGAGGCAGGAGTGAACGTGGCAGGTTCTAGAAGCAGCGAGGCCAGGGCTGCTCTCACAGTGGGACTCATTCACGGGGGCAGGCCGGAGAGTGAATCAAACAGCGAAGAAACAATAAATCCATGAAGCAACTGTTCACACTCGTATGCTCGCTTGCCTCCCAGGACACCCTCATCACTCACGTAAAGACGAAATGGAGCAATAACCAACCCAGGGACCTCGGGAGGAAAGGAGTGGAAACGGACCCCTCCTTTGGCGACACCCGAGCCATAAATCCGCAGCCGCCAAGATACTGCGCCAGCTCCCCGCACAGGTGCCGTACATCTTCCTCTGAGCCATCAGGAAGACTTCTCTCTTGTAAGCTGCTGTGGGTGTTGCTGTCATTATTATTGTTCTCTGTCTGCCTTCATGCGGTGAATTGGAAATGAGTGAACTTGGTAGAAAAAGAGTGTATACTCATCTCTGAGGACCAATCTGGATTTGAATGCCCCTGCTCTGAGAAGCTCAAGGAAGGCAGATCTTGCTCAGAATATCTGAAAAATGGTCTCCAGCACAGGACAAAGTTTTTATCTCTTGTGAGGGATAGTTTTAAGGTCAGATGGTTTGGATTCCTCAGGGTCCAACACAGTCTACGCCTGTCAATAGTGCTGACTTCTTGCAACCCCTTGGGTAGAGTCACTGGAATTCTCTAGGCGAGAATACTGAAGTGAGTAGCCTTTCCCCTCTCCAGGGGATCTTCCCAACCCAGGGATTGAACCCAGGTCTCCTGCATTGCAAGTGGATTCTTTACCAGCTGAGCCACAAGGGAAGCCTAAGAATACCAGAGTGGGTAGCCTATCCCTTCTCCAGCGGATCTTCCCGACCCAGGAATCAAACCAGGGTCTCCTGCATTGCAGGCGTTTTCTTTATCAACTGAGCTATCAGGGAAGCCCAAGCAACAAGTAAATATTAGCTTAATGTGGACTGTTTGGGTGGTTGATTGCTTGATGAATGAATAAGTAAATTAATTAATGAAATGATCTGTATCGAGGAAAGAATATAGACTTTAAGATCAGGCCCCATAGCCATGGATCCTACTCAATCACCAACATCCTGTTTGACTCGGATCAAGTCACTTAAGCTCTCTGAGCTTGTTAACAGATCTGTAAAAGGGAATAATGTTAGCTCCCGTGATGGACTTGTGTTCTCTGCCTTGTTTTGTTTCTTTCCAGCCTCCACTTATTTAACCTCCTGTAAAATAAGTTTGGTGACCCGTTTCCCATCCTTGGTACTCTGGTCATTTGGATGGATCTATTAATAACTCTACCCACAGCCAACAGGAGCGAATGTATAACCGTAGGCTAGGCCAACCAGTGGGTTCCATTCCCATCGAGAAAGTCACTGTCTCAGGTGAAGGACCAGGACTCAAGCCAGGCTAATCACAGCTGTATTAGCAGGGTTCTCCAGAGAAAGAAGAACAATAGGGGGGAAATATAAAGAAAGAGAGAGACAGACATACATTTATACAGACACAGATGGTGCCACGCTATGTGCAGTCACTCAGTCCTGTCTGACTCTCTGCAACCACATGAACTGTAGCCCACCAGGCTCCTTTATCCATGGTATTTTCCAGGCAAGAACACTGGATGGAGTGGGCTGCCATTTCCTACTCCAGGGGATCTTCCCAATTCAGGAATCCAACCCAAGTCTTCTGCCTCTCCTGCATTGGCAGGCACTTACCACTGTGTCACCTGGGAAGCCCAGACATAGTACAGACAGAGAACATGATAGAAATGGAGGTGGATACAGAGATGGAACCAAAGACAGAGAAGGAGACAGAGGTCGATGAAACTGATCTGATGAAGCCAACCCACATTACGGTGGGTAATCTGCTTCACTCAAAATCTACGGATTTAAATGCAGGATGGGTATGTACACACTGCTGTATTTAAAATGGATAACCAACAAGGACCTACTGTATAGCACATGAAACTCCACTCAGCATTGCCAGCCTGGATGGGAGGGGGGCTTTGGGGAAGAAGGGATATATGTATGCATATGGCTGAGTCCTTTTGCTGTTCACTTGAAACTATCACAACACTGTTAATCAGCCATCAGTTCAATTCAGTCTCTCAGTCGTGTCTGACTCTTTGTGATCCCATGAACCACAGCACGCCAGGCCTCCCTGCCCATCACCAACTCCCGGAGCTTGCTCAAACTCACGTCCATTGAGCCGATGATGCCATCCAACCATCTCATCCTCTATTGTCCCCTTTTCCTCCCGCCTTCGGTCTTTCCCAACATCAGGGTCTTTTCTAATGAGTCAGCTCTTCATATCAGGTGGCCAAAATATTGGAGCTTCAGCATCAGTCCTTCCAATGAATATTCAGGACTGATTTCCTTTAGGATGGACTGGTTTAATCTCCTTGCAATCCAAGGGACTCTCAAGAGTCTTCTCCAACACCACAGTTCAAAAGTATCAATTCTTAAGTGCTCAGCTTTCTTCATAGTCCAACTCTAACATCCATATATGACTACTGGAAAAACCATAGCTTTGACTCTATGGACCTTTAATCAGCCATAACCCAATACAAAATAAAAAGCTTTTTTAAAACATTCATCAGATCTTTAAATATTTCTCATTCCTGCTGTACTTGAGTCAAAAAGGATGTAAGAGGAGAAAACTCAGGGCAGGAGGTCCAAGGCTCAAAGGGAGGGCAGGAGACAAGACACTGGGTTTCAAGCTCAGGAAACCAGTCACCAGCCATGCAGACCAGGCGGGCTCAGGATTGACTGTTCCAAGCCATGTGGCCAAAGTCCCTGGGGAACTAATGGTGATGCCAGGAAGAAAATCTCTCACACAGACGACTGTGCAGCCTTCTAACTAGTCTCTCTTTCCACCTTTAGGCCCATACAGTCTTCCCTCAACACAAGAGCGAGAGTAATGACATGAAAACATGAAGTTAATCATGTTTCTCCACTTGAAACTCGCCGGCGTATTCCCACCTCACTCAGAATAAAAGTCAGAGTCTCTCCACTGATCTTCCATCCCCTACGCGATCTGCCTCCGTGATGAAATCCATCAAGCCCTCTTCCTCCTCGGGGCCTTTGCACCTGCTGATTCCTCTTCCTGGAATGTTCTTCCCCCAAGTATCTGCCAGGCTTCTTCTATCACCTCCACTGTTCTCCACAGTACTCTCATCTTATCTTCACAGTATTTCATTCAATGATGTATACAACGGATCCACTATACACGGTTGTGCTTTCTGCTGTATCCCTACTACCTGGAGCAGTGCCTGACACAGAAGACAAACAATAAATATTTGCTGGGGAAAAAAATCAGTGATTACTGAATCCTGGCACAGCTATGGAGGTGTGAAGGGTATTGGCAGGTTTTGCATAACAGATTCAAGAAACAAACAAAACAGGCAAAGCGGGGACAGGTAATGCTAATGTATCAGTTGTGCCCATTGCCATATGAGTTCAATCCGCCAATGTGGAGACCAAGGTGCTTGTGTCAACAGAGAATTCTGCCCCACACTGCAAGGGCACATCAGAGACACATAAAGCTTTGCAGAGAGGAAGGGTGCAGGATGACACTGATCCAGAGGGACACAAATTAAAGTAAGGAAAACATGAACTTTCCCGGTGGTACAGTGGTTAAGAATCTGCCTGGCAATGTAGGGGGCATGGGTTGGATCCCTGGTCTGGGAAGATCCCACATGCCAACTGGGCCCTGGTCCTAGAGCCAGTGGTCTGAAACAATGAGAAGCCCATGCACCGTGATGACCAGTATCCCTGCTGGATGCAACTAGAGAAAGCTCACATGCAGCAATGGAGACACGTGCGTGCATGGTCAGTTACTTGGTTGTCTCCAACTCTTTTCGACCCCATGGACTGTAGCCTGTCAGGCTCCTCTGTCCATGGGATTCTCCAGGCAAGAATATTGGAGTGGGTTGCCATTTCCTCCTCCAGGGGATCTTCTCGACCCAGGGATCAAACCCGAGTCTCCTGCATCTCTTGCATTGTTAGGCAGATTCTTAACCACCCCGCCACCTGGGAAGACCTGAGGTGCATGTACCATTAGAATTATGGTTTTCTCTAGATACATGCCCCAGAGTGGCACTGCTGGATCATATGGTACCATGAACTCATCTTTCATCTCTCTATTAAGCACAGGGCTAGGACTATGCCAGGAATTCTAAATAAATGGCCTCTGCCATCAAGGAATATGAACTGGGGTGCTTAGTTGTTCAGTTGTGGCCAACTCTTTGCAGCCTCACAGACTGTGGCCCACCAGGCTCCTCTGTCCATGGAATTTTCCAAGTGAAAATCCTAGAGTGGTTGCCACTTCCTACTCCAGAGGATCTTTCCCACCCAGGGATCGAACCTGTGTTTCTTACATCTCCTGCATTGGCAAGCAGATTATTTACCACTAGTGCCACCCAGGAAGCCCCATGAACTGGTAGAGAGATGGAACAAAAAGTAAGTGGATCCATTATTAGGTCAGAGAAGAGCGTGGTAGATGAAGAGAGGGCAAGTAATTTGGTTTATGGATCTTGCAGAGGGCTTATGCAAAGGGAGAGTTATCACATCTGGGTTTTGAAGGATGAGTAGGAGTTTGCCATTGGAAAAAACGAAGAAGGGCATTCCATACAAAACAAAAGGAAGAGAATATGCAAAGGCAAAAGCTATAAATGAGCATAAAATATCTGCCAATAAGTCCAAAAATTCAATGGCAAGTGACTATGAGGTGGGTGCCTATATGCATGCTGCTCAGTTATATACGACTCTCTGTGATCCCACGGGCTGTAGCCCACTAGGCTCCTATGTCCATGGGATTTCCCAGGCGAGAATATTGGAGTGGTATACCATTTCCTCCTCTAGGGGATCTTCCTGACCCAGGGATCAAACCCATGTCTCCAGTGGCTGCTGCATTGGCAGGCAGATTCTTTACCACTGAGCCACAAGGGTACATGTGGTGAAAAGGGGTGGCTTTTTGGATACAGCTGGAGATGGGGTGCCTAAGACTGCAAAGACTTTATGTGCCATGCTGCGGACTTTAGGGTTGATTTTGCACCTAACGAATAGCCAGAGGAGGTCAGCAAGGAGGCAGGTAAGATGACTGAACTGGTGTAAAAAGCACTTTTCCCCCACTGAACCATCTAACAAGCTGTGATGTTTTTTAATGACAAAATCGGTGTCCTTTCAGCCACATAACACTCTGCAGTCATGTGCTGCCTTCTTTTGTGGGAGGGCAAGAACCAGGCAACAGCTACTCATCCTTCAGACACAGGCCAGCCACACTCATTGTCCAGATCCATTCTCTAGAATCTTCAGTATTCACGTCCCGTGAACTGGGGGCCCATAGCAAAACCATCCTCCAGTATATCAAACAGACAGGGTGGCCAAGGTCTTCCCAGAATAACAGAATAAAATGCGCTTCTGCTTCTGGAACCCTTGATGAATCAATCTGCCAGTTCGCAAACGACACATAAACGTGGTGGGTGCAACAGCAGCTTAGCCACCAAGGTCCCTGCATAAATAACATCCTATTTCATCAGCACTAAAAGAGAGATCTCTGGGATGTATTGTCTTGCAGAAGAAAAATAATAAAGACACCAGATTTTTAAGCTACGAGCCAGGGCATTATGCAGCAAAGGTTTCTGTGTCCCTGGAAAGTCAGTGCTGCCCGGGAGAGGGATGATGGGTGAAAAGTACATTGTGATATGCAAACAGACTCTGCTGTCAGCCAACTGGCCCATCAGGAAGATGAATGCAAAACTACACAACAAATAGATCAAGTAAGTATGGTGTGTGCATGGAAGAAGCAGTCCTCCGTAATAATAGTAAATGCTTGCGCAGTGCCCACCGTATGTCAGACACCATTCTTGGCACTTGACACGTATTACATCATTTACTTCTCATAATGAGGTACGAAGGTATCATTAATCTTTGCTTTACCGATGAGGAATCAGAGACACAGAGAGGTTAAGCCACTTGTCCAAGGTCACACAGCTTACAAGCAACAGAGCTCAGTCTGGAAACTTGCCTTTAGAGTGCATAGTCAAAACCAACATGGCCACAGCAAGGGAAGAGACTGTTTCTTGCAAGTGGGAGACCTGAGTTTGAGTCCCTTCAATGTTCTACCTCTGTCTTTGGGAGAGTTGCTTAAACTTTTGAACCTTGATCTTCCCAACTGGGAAATGAAAAACCTTGTAGTGCTTATCTTCAAAGGTCTTGAACCACCTGAATGAGAGCCTGGCACACAGGGGACAGCCAGTGGATGTTGGCTAACATCCAAGCTGAGAAGCTATACAAAGGGCTCTCCCTGTGGCTGCTTATTCTAATTTACGAGTTCACCCAATGAGCATGAATCACTTCCCAAAGAGACTCCTTTAACCTATTCACCTTGCCCTCCAATCACCCTGGATCAAACCTTCTTCTTATCTATGTAATGGCCATAACTATTACTAGTCCACAGTGTCAAAACCTTCAGATCCTGGTATGCTCCTTGAAAAGTGGCTCCTTTCTCTAGGGCTCCCATGAAAAACACCCTACAAGACTGATATTTGGAATGACAGCGCTGCCAGCGATAGAGACAATCACAACAGGTTTTGAGTTATTTTTTTCCTCACCAAGATGCTCTGAGATTCATCAAAGACTTATTAGCAGGGCTGGTTTAAAAGACTGGACCACTCAACTTTGAAGTCATCACAAAACTTTTACTTTGAAGACTGTCAGTATTTCCTAGACATTTTCAGTATATCAACTTGCACACATCTCTACATTTTTAAATTATTTCCTATTTACAAATTCAGCAATATATATCAGGTTTTTATTAAGCACCTGCTACCATGCTAGGTCCTCGAGCTGAGAGCATTAATAAGATATGGTCCCTGTCTTCAACGAGCTTTTAATCTCTTAGGGAGACAAATTCACAACTGAAGTTAATACCACGTTGTAAGTGTTCCTTGAAAGTGAAAGTGTTAGTTGTTCAGTCATGTCCAATTATTTGCGATCCCATGGACTGTAGCCCACCAGGCTCCTCTGTCCATGGGATTTCCCAGGCAAGAATACTGGAATAAGTTGCCATTTCCTTCTCCAGGTCGGAATCTTCCCGACCCGGGGATTGAACCAGAGTCTCCTGCATTGCAGGCAGACTCTTTACCATCTGAGCCACCAGGGAAGTGTTCTAGGGTATTATAAACAAAACACTGTGGGGCTGGACCGGAAGTAGCATTTCTATCTGCCTTGGGGAGGGGCCAGGTCATGGCTGCAATATATAAAAGATCACCAAAGTTCAGTGGTATAAGTCCTGAAGAGATGAAGCTAAGGAGCCTGGAAGTCAGCTTGGACCAAACAGAGACATTTTTGAACATTTGCAGAGATGCTGTCTGGGAACAGAGCTGGGGAAATGTGGGCAGATGCGGAAACTGACAGTTCTCTGTGTGACATTTAATTGCCCTACACCATATGCAAGTAGTTGCAGAACGTGTAAACTCGGTGTGTGGTGTGCATCGACGTATTATGGTGGGTTAATCCAGTCTCTTCTTCTTCCTGATGGAGAGTCTCAATTCTTACTCCTTCTGGCCCCAGAACATTTCACAAGAGTCCCTTTGATATCTTGTAGGTATCAGATCTACCTGCCTTGAGGAGTTCAACACAGCATCTCTGCCCTGGTCTGTCGACCGCTTACCCTGCCGCTGCCCTTTCTGTGTCCTCTGACGTCACAGCCTCCTTTGAATCCTAGGCTTGTAACATTACAGGTGTGAAACTGAAAATGTCAAAATTTTCTCACTCTCTCTCCAAAAGAATGGTGAGACGGTTAGAAACACTGAATTCCTCAGACTGAAATGTCTCTCACTTTTCAAACACTCCTTCTAGAATTCCAAAGACACCGGGGCCTCCTTGGACTCTGCTGGCTTTCACAGTTTACATTTCCATGTTTCAGTTGAAAGGTTGAGCTTTTGGATAAAAGTCTGCAGGAAGACAAAGTAACTAGTACTTACTCAAACTCTATTATGTGTCTGAAACACGCTAAATATTTTCTGCCCATTAAAACCCTACAAAGTAAGTATGAGGATTGAAGCAACAGAACTGACAAAAGTGAGGATCACAGAGGCTCAGTAATTCACCCAGGATCACACAGCTCAAATGCAGAATTCAAACCAAAACAGTTGACTCCAAAGCATAAGGAAGTCCTTTCCAACATAACCTCTGGTAAAATGATACCTAAATGGTATAGCAGTGATGTACTCAGAGTGACACATATAATCATCAAGCACATAATCTTTTCTTCAAGGTCTTGTTGTTCAGTCATTAAGTCGTGTCCGACTCTTTGCGACCCCATGAACTGCAGCACGCCAGGCTTCCCTGTCCTTCACTATCTCCTGGAGTTTGTTCAAACTCATGTTCACTGAGTCGGTGAGGCCATCCAACCATCTCATCCTTTTGCCTTCAATCTTTCCCAGCATCAGGGTCTTCTCCAATGAGCTGGCTCTTCACATCAGTGGCTCAGGCACCTAAGCTCATCTTGTCTGTGATAAGAGAAACCCAAGTACCACCTTGCAGCATTTGTCATGACAAGAATATTCCAGATCAGGGATCAGTGAGCTTCAGCCCCTGTACCACATCGAGCCTGCTGCCATGTTTTGTCAGCAGAGTTTCATTTCATGCTACAACAGCAGAACTGAGTGGTTGTAAGAGACTGCACAGTCTGCAAAGCCTAGAAAACTTACTATCTGTCCCTTTACAGAAAAAGCTTATCAACCCCCAGACTAGAAACATCATTCTGTCTTCCACTATACGCTATTTGAAGCCAGATGATAACAAAGGAGGAGGAGAGGGAGCAGAATGATGGAAAACCATCATTAAAAATGCACTAAGCACTGTGATGGTTAATTTCATGTGCCAACTCAACTGGACAAAGGAAGGCCCAGACAGTTGTTAAAGCAATATTTCTGGGTGTATCTAGGATGGTGTTCCTGGAACAGCCCAAATCAGTAGCTTGAGTAAAGAAGATCCACCCTCATCAAAGTGGAAAGGCATCATCCAGCCAGTTGATAGCCTGAAGAGACCAAAAAGAATAGTAAGTGAAAATGTTAGTCGCTCAGTTGCCTCTGAATCTTTGTGACCCCAGGGAAAGCAGGCCACCAGCTCCTCTGTCCATGGAATTCTCCAGACAAGAACACTGGAGTGGGTTGTCATTCCCATCGCCAGGGGATCTTTCCGACCTAGGGATCAAACCCTGGTCTCCCGCACTGCAGGCAGATTCTTCACCGTCTCAGCCACCAGGGAAGTCACATAAAGGTTAGAGAAAGGGTGAATTCTCTCTTCTTGAGCTGGGACACCCATCTCCTGCCCTCAGACATCAGAGCTCCTGGTTCCAGAGTCTTCAGACTCAGACTGAATAACAGCCCCTGCTTTCTTGGTTGTCCGCCTTGCAAATGGCAGATGCTGGAACTGCCTGGTCTCCATAAACATGTGTGAAATAACAATCAGTAAACAAAGGATGATGCAGCCATCAAGCCATCACATTATAGTGCCCCGACAGTGAGCCCCGGGGGAACTCAGGATGGAGGCAGGGGGTTTGCACCCCCATCTAGCAGTCAGAAACTGCAGCCACCCCTGACAGTGCACCCTAAGGAGACTCAGGATGAAAAGCATAGGATACTGACTCCAGAGAGCTGAAGTGTGTATCAAAGGAATGATTTCAATGAGCCCAGACTTTGCACCTTCCCTAACATAGAAAAGCGCTAAACTCCTTAACTTGAGAGTTCTGGTTTTCTTTGATTAACAGTAATCTTTTGATGTTTCAACTTCTTGATCTTTGCTCCAAAATCTCCTATATATGGTGCCCCTACTCCCTTGCCTCTTTAGAAGCAGTCTGTCAGAGCAATTGAGATGCTGTGTCCCAGGCTTAAGTCCCCAGTTTTGTCTGACAAATAAAACATAACTCTCAACTTTGAGGTCATGCATTTTTTTTTCAGTTGACATACATGAGAGCCAGTTCTTAAAGTAAATCTCCCCTTACATGCATCTATAAAGGCCCTATTGGTTCTGTTCGTCTTATGCAAAACTGCAGCGGCTCAGACAGTAAAGAATCTATCCACAATGTAGGAGACCCAGGTCTGCTTATCTGGAAAGCCTAATCAAGCACTTAATACAGTGACTTATCTTAAGTGCTCAATATGACTGCTGCTGTCTTTCAAGCTGGGATCCAGCAAGAGAAGGACTCATTTACTCACTCAACAAATATTCACTGAGCACCCACTATGTACCGGACACTGGAGCGGGGACTGGGGAGACAATGATAAACATAAACTGCATATTCCAGTGAGATACATACCTCATAATTTCCACCTCCAAGAATTTACAACTGCGTGAGCTATATAAATTATAATAACACACTGTAAGGAGGCTAATAAGAGTCTTAGACACTGGGCTTCCCTGGGAGGAAGGAGGAAGAAGCAACTAGATTTTTTTCCCCCAGAAGATGAGGAAAGCTTTTGGGGGTAACATCTGAACCAGGTGCTGAAGAATAGTTGGCTAAGCAGAGAAGAGGAAAGGTGTGCCAAGCAAGAAGAGAATGTGCAAAGGCCCCGTGGTAGGAAATCACCAAGCATGTTAAACCAACAGCAAGGAACCATCCTGGGGCTGCAGCAGAGGCCAATGAACGGGGTGAGCAGAGAAAGAAGCTACAATATCATAGGCTGTCTGGTAGGTTCTGCAGACAGGCTCCACAAATTCAATCTTAATGATCCATCCTGCTTCAAATCCTGGCTGTGGGCTCACACACAGTTCGTGACTTTCATACTCAGCTCTCAAAAATCACCATGCGGGCCAATCTGAAAACGCATTCAAAGCACTTAGAATTCTCCCTGATATATCAAAAGCACTGAATTTTTCCACTTCTATTGTTAATAGCATCTTGTGGGGCTGACTCCAAAGGTCCTGCAAACTAAGCTTCGTAAATTGCAACATTCCACCTCCACTGATCTTCAACTAATGGAGAAGAAAGTATCAGGAAACAGTGGCAAGATGAAAAGTATCAACACAGGCTACAGTGTAAAGGTGTGTTCCACTTACAGAAAACAGGCAGAGCTCAAATCCAAACACCGCCATCCACACTGTGTGGCCTGAGAGAGGTTCCCTAACCTCTCTGATTATGCCTCTGGTCTCTTGATTCATAAAGTAGGGATGATAACAGAACCAACTCCCTCTGTACTTGTGAGGACTGCAAGAGGCGATCAGGGAAAACACACAGCACGATGTAGCGATGCAGGGAGCGATCCAAAAATGTTATCCACTTATCATCCTCAAGCCATCATTACGCAAGTGAAACGAGTATACATTGTCTTTCTCACACTCTAGGAAGCCCTGATGGCAGAGCAAAGGCTTTTACTCATCTCTTGGCAAAACCACTTTAGATTCCAGACATCTCTGGGAAGAAAGAACAATCTTCACGAGGTGGGAGGCAATGATGAATCCTGAAATTCCTAAGTTCCATTTTGATAGTCAATGCTGTCTCATCACCTTTACTGGAAACTCTACTACATAAACAATCAAATAATACTACCTTGTCTGTGTTTTACTTTTAGAAGTGGGGCAAAAAAAAAAAAAAAACGTATAGAGTGACGACAAAAATATGGCAATGGAACTAGAGAGAGAAGTAGAGGCAAGACAGAGTCTGCATTGAAAGGACTGGGGAGAGGATAACGAAGTCCATCTGTAACTGCATTGGAGTCTTCTCCCTGCCCCCCACCGTTGTCAATAACCTTGTAAATGTTAGGTTTGTCCCCAGGCTAGTGAGGAATTACCCACAGATGGCCCCTTTCGTGATCTTGGAGTGGAATCAATTAGAATGTTGTTTGCTTGTTGGAAGAATATAATCCAGCCTATTCAAGCATCAACAGTTAAAAACGTGCTGATTTAAAAATCAATCTGAAAGTCAAGGTTTCCTTTTCAAATCCTTTCCATAGGAGGGCAGTGGTGGCGGAACGCAGGGACAAAGCTTTGATTGGTACCACCTGCTGAATGCCCGCATCTCAAGGAGACTGCTACAGATTTCAGAGCATCACAAATGGAAAATGATTCTGAGGGGGGAACAATAGGTAAAACGCCAAGATCACCAGCCACTAAGGGGCCATGCCATGAGCCAGAAGATGCTGGTCGTCCCTGCATTAAATAGCAAAAAGTCACTTCACCAAGCCTTAGAGTCAGTGCTGAAGACTGCAGGGATAACCACCGAGTAATCTGAAAGATGGAAACAGACATGACAAGGATCAAACCGGCATGACACATGCATGCACAGAATAAATGCAGGTGTGCACACACACAAAGGGCTTTCCTGGAGACTCTGCAGCAGAGAATCCATCTGTAATGCAGGAGCCGCTGGAGACACAGGTTCAAATCCCTGGGTCTAGAAGATCCCCTAAAGCAGGGCATGGCAACCCACTCCAATATTCTTGCCTGGAGAATCCCATGGACAGAGGAACCTGGCCGGCTACTGTCCGTAGGGTTGCAAAGAGTTGGATATGATTGAAGCGACTTAGCTCATGCTCACACACACACACTCAAACTCATACAGAGATACACAGGCACATGGACACACACACAGAGATCTTATACCAGATGCAGGTAAAATGGAAATGAATCTTGAAGTGAAATGATTCTGCCAGGACTTGCTTTGTTCCTGAGAGTTATTACCTGCTTGGGAAGAGCTCGTGCCCTGATTCTTGCTGATTTTTGCTGTCAGTCCACACTGATGTCCGGTGAGAAGATATGTCCCTTTTGTGTTCTGACCCAACAGAGATTTCAACCTGGGATCACACATTCAAATGGCTATCGGAGCCTGAAAGAGCACACTGGTAAATGAAATGGGCCAGAGATCAACCATAGGGACTGGTGGGGACTGTGGCAAAAATAAAGAGCACCTAACTATCTAGAGGGATTGCCACCACTCAACACCGGCAGACCACAACTGGGTAAGAACGTGGGCCACATGTTTTCCACTGCTCACTATTTTTTAAGACAGAAACCCAAATTTTTATGTGAAAACTCCAATTTTAAAATATTAGCCATGGATTCAAAATAGTCTTAAAACCCTAAGAGCTAAACAAAGCAAATCCCTCCCCGGGCTGGCAGGCCAGGTTCCACTTCACATCCAGTCTGCAAAATGTCTAATCCGCTCCCTCCAGCACCATTCTGGCTTGTCAACACCTGGTCTGCTCATGCCAAATGGGACCCCCTGCCCTGAATTCCTATCACCCAGGAGCTAGGCTTCTGATCACTGTGTGTGTTCAAGAAACAAGGAAACAGAGAGAGAGGTAACACAGCGACCCTCCTAGGGCCCTGGGATCAGTCTGATTTCCCCAGGAGACACACTCCTCTTTCAAGTAAAGAGCAGTGCTGTGATGACTGTCAAAGCATAAATGACACTGGAAGGTTGTGATCCACAGGAAAATTATATATATATATATATATTTATATATATGTGTGTGTGTGTGTATGTGTATATCTATTGATAGATATACACATATATGTTGTTTTGTCCACTAATCGTTGGAACTCTTTTGTGACCCCATGGACTGGAACCCTCCAGGCTCCTCTGTCCATGGGATTTCCCAGGCAAGAATGCTGAAGTGGGTGGCCATTCCCTTCTCCACAGGATCTTCCCAACCCAGGGATCGAACCCACATCTCCTGCATTGGCAGGTGGGTTCTTTACCACTGAGTCACCAGGGAAACCCATATGTGTGTGTGTGTGTGTGTATGTATATACAGTATGATTTCATCTCTGTTGACTGAAATGTGCATGGGCAAAAAAGACAGAAAAACCAACAGCTTAGAGTTTTAGAAAAAGTGTAGGCTTTTGGACAGGAAGCGAGTTTGGGGGAGAATGGATACATGTGTAGGTAGCGCTGAGTCCCTTTGCTGTTCCCCTGAAACTATCACAACATTGTTAATTAGCTCTACCCCAACACAAAATAAAAAGGCACAGAGATGGCTAATGAAAAGATGCTCAATATCACGTATTACTGGAGAAGTATAAATCCAAAATACAATGAGATATCACCTCACACTGGTCAGAATGGCCATCGTCAAGAAATCCACAAACAATAAATGCTGTAGAGGATGTGGAGAAAAGGAAAGCTTCTTGCAATGTTGGTGGGAATGTAAATTGATACAGCCACTATGGAAGACAGCATGGAGACTCCTTTAAAAACTAGGAACAAAACCACCATGCATGCGTGCTAAGTAGCTTCAGTTTGCAACCCCATGGACCGTAGCCCTCCAGGCTCCTCTGTCTATGGAATTTCCCAGGCAAGCATACTGGAGTGGGTTGCCATTTCCTTTTCCAAAACTACCATATGAGCCAGCGATCCCACTACTAGGCACATACTCTGAGGAAACCAAAACTGGAGAAAACACATGTACCCCAATGTTCACCGCAGCACTATTTACAATAACTAGGACATGGAAGCAACCTAGATGTCCATCGACAGATGAATGGATAAAGAAGCTGTGGCATATATACACAATGGAATATTACTCAGCCATAAAAAATGTGTGCATTTGAGTCAGTTCTAAAGAGGTGGATGAACTCAGAGCCTGTTACACAGAATGAAGTAAGTCAGAAAAAGAAAAGCAAATATCATATATTAATGCATATATATGGAATCTAGAAAGACAATACTGATGAATCTATTTGCTTGCAGGGCAGCAATGGAGACACAGACATAGAGAACAGACTTACGGACATGAGCAGGGGGAGGAAGGAGAAGGTGGATGAACAGAGAGAGTAGCATGGAAACATATACACTACCGTACGTAAAAGATAGTCAATGGGAATTTGCTATTCCCATTGGGAACTCCAACTGGGGCTCTGTAACAGCCTAGAAGGCTGGGAAGGGGTGGGAGGTAGAAGGGAGGGTCCAGAGGGAGGGGACACATGTATACCTATGGCTGATTCATGTTGATGTTTGGCAGAAACCAACACAATATTGTAAAGCAATTATCCTTCAATTAAAAATAAATTAATTTAAAACAGAAAAAGCACAGGCTTCCGAAACCTAGTTCTGCATCCGACTCCATCGCCCATATGTGACATGGACCTGGTCCCTTCATCACCTGTCCCTCTGCTTCCTCCCTTATAAAGTGGGAAGGTTGGGCCTTAAGCTTTAAATTCCTGATCTATACTGTGAGGTCCACGGTGACACAGATGTGACTCTATTTGTCCACATACCCACATGGTGAAGGCACAGATCTGCTCAGGCACCATAAGAAACTAAAAAGACCAGCCAACAAGAGTCTGAGTGGGGGGTTCATCACTTACTAGCAGCCCTAGGTGTGTGACTTAACCTCTCTGAGTTCCTGTCTTCACTGAGAAGCATTTATTGAGCATTTGCAATGTGCCAGGCATTGTGAAGTACTCAGGCACACAGTAGGTGCTTTGAGGAAAGCAGCCGTCATCGTTCCACTGCCAGTATGCAGTAATCCAGAGATCGAAACCTCTCAGCCTGTGACCCAAAATGCCCTGGCCCACAGGTGTGTGTGGCTCGGCCCACACTATGGGTTTTGTTTCTTTTTGTTGAAACTGAATTAAAATTTAAGTTCAAGAGAGTAGACAGACAGGCTTTCCTGATGGCTCAGAGGGCAAAGGATCCACCTGCAGTGCCGGAGACAAAAGAGACACGGGTTCAGTCCCTGGATCTGGAAGATCCCCTGGAGGAGGACATGGCAACCCACTCCAGTATTCTTGCCTGGAGAATCCCCATGGACAGAGGAGCCTCGTGGGCTGCAGTCCATGGGGTCACAGAGTCGGACATGACTGAGCGACTTAGCACAGCATATAATACTATACGGAAACGTTTCTTGGTGTTTTTCTTAAACTAGAAGCACTGGCAATGAGCACCCTGAGCACCACCCCCTGGGTAGGAATGGACGGAGTTGAGTGGTGGCCGCCCGCGGAGGGTGGTTCACGCTCTGGTCCCCAGCATCCCCACCAGGCTCCCTTCACTCATTCTGACACCTTCTTGGTCCCACTGCGCATTTGCTTTGTGGGCCGTGGACTCATCCAACAAGAAAAGAGGAGGGTCATCGAGAATGCACAGCTAATGTTAAAGCAGAATAAGACTACGCACTTGACCAAGGCATTGCATTATCTGTAAGGATACATATTTGCCTGGTGTTAGGAGAAGCTGAAGTGACCTGAACCACTCAGAGACAGTGCGCTATGGGAATTTAAAACCAGCAATGAAAATAAAAGTAACGGAGTGAGCTATTTTTTTCCTCCTTTGCCATTCATGGAACTTCTTAGGGTTGATTTACAAACTTTTATTTGGAAAACTTTCTCCCTTTTTTCTGTCATTTCATATTTCTTCCTTCGGCTAGGAAGTTACATGATGGAGAAGTCCATAATAGGCATGATTTGGAGTTAGGAGGTGCTGCCCCAGACTGGCTGTGGCTGCCTGGTGAAATTGATGCCTCCCCACCCCTCTGCAGAGCCTTACCTTCCTTATCTTTAAAATGGGATGACAAGACCCATAAGAGATGCTGCAAAGACAAAGGAGGTGATGCACACAGAAGCTCATCACGGTGTCCCTGTTTGCAATGAGTCTGCTTTTACGTACTATCTTCTGTGCCATCTTTGCACCCCAAATGTAAGCTCTATGAAGTCAGGAGGTTCATTTTCTTAGTCACTTGATTCCCAGTGCCTGGCACGTAACAGGCATTCAATAACTATTTCTTGATGAAAAACATGATGTGTGTGTACACAGATGATTGATAGGTGGAAGGGTAAATATATGATACAGAGAAAACAGTGAAAGTGTTACTTGCTCAGTCGTGTGTGATTCTTTGCGACTCCATGGACTGCAGCCCACCAGGCTCCTCAGTCCATGGAACTCTCCAGGCAAGAATACCAGAGTGGGTAGCCATTCCCTTCTCCAGGGGATCTTCCTGACCTCGAACCTGGGTCTCCTGCTGCAGGCAGATTGTTTACTCTCTGAGCCACTGGAGAATCCCCATGATACAGAGAAAAAATGGGTTAAATGATGAGTAAGAAAGATAAACAGAACTGTCACCACTACTACCGTCTATATCTCGCCTCTCCGGACACTGATCCAAAGTTTGGCCACACTCTGCCAAGCTTTTTTATCCACAATTACTAAAATCTTTATACACGTTATGCCCCTGGGTGGACACAGTCATGACAATTCATTCCACACTGAAAGGTTACTTGTAAGTGACCTTGACTGTCGGGACACTAATGTGATGATGTGACTCTGGATACCAGGAATGATGGCAGGCAGCATCTTCCTACTTCATCCTCACAACGCTGACATTCATCCAGCTCACAGCGCAAGAGACGTGAGGCTCTGACTGATTCGCTGAACTCCCCAAGACCACACAGCCATGAAGCAGTGGTGCCTATCTCTGCACCCTGCCATTTGATTCAAGTTCAAAGATATACCCACAACCCTGAGAGAATAGTCCAGATAAGCCTGGGAGGGTCTTTGCATCATCCTGGGATTCTTGACTTGCTACTCAATGCATGTGTTCTTCTGGTCCCATTCTCTAAGCCCAGCAGCTGAATAACACATCAATCTGTTACCCAGTCTGATAACTCTTAGCCACCTTTTCTCACGACAAGAGAGTGTGCCTCGGGCCAGTCAGCCATGGTTTAGCCTTGTCCAACTCCCCACTCCCATCACGGTGCACTCAGCAAAGTAACAGGCTTTGTCTGAGTTGGTCACTGATCAGTCTAGCAGGGGTACTAGACTTCAAGAAGATACATCCACAAGTTGGGCCACAATTACCAGGAGGCTTGCTATACAGAGTTCCATCCACTAGGGGGCAACAGTACCTGGGTAAGCCAATGAGGATGCGCCCCTTGGACAAGCGGAGCAAACTTTCTGAGTTGCAGAGAAGCCAAGAGCCAAGGCGGGATCTAAAAGGGACCTGAAGACTGTCACAGCCCTTCAAGTTAAGATGTCCCAGTCCTGAAGCCTACTCACAGAAGATCTCACTATCAAAGCAACAACAGCCTCTCTTTGGATCTGATTTAGAATCCAACCCTGGTGGCTCAGTGGTAAAGAATCCGCCTGCCAGCGCAGGGGCTGCAGGAGACACGAGTTCAATCCCTGGGCTGGGAAGATCCCCTGGAGAAGGAAATGGCACCCCACTCCAGTATTCTTGCCTGGAGAATCTCACGGACAGAGGAGCCTGGCAGGCTATACAGTCCATGAGGTCGCAAGAGTCGGACACAACTTAGTGACTAAACCCCATCACCATGTGCTCTGATTCCAGCTCTGAACCCCATCTGCGTTGGCCCTTATTTCAGAGGCTTTCAGGAAATCAGCATTTTCAGTCCCACTTCAACCTAACAATGTCAAAGGCAACCAGCTCCTCACGAATGGGTCTTAACAACCTTCTGGGTGTTATTTCTGCCTTCTGGGTGGCATTTCTGGATTTTCCCCAACGCCTTGGCACACTACACAGGAGCATCTTTCAGAAAAAATGATTCTGCCAACTCGTCGCAACCCCAAAGACAATACAGTCCGTGGAATTCTCCAGGCCAGAATACTGGAGCGGGTAGCCTACCACTTCTCCAGGGGATCTTCCCAACCCAGGGGTCGAACCCAGGCCTCCTGCATTGGAGGCAGATTCTTTACCAGCTGAGCCACAGGAAAGCTATTAGAATAAATGGTGGAACAGAATTTCACACTAGGACTCATCTCCTTCACACACACACACACACACACACACACGTCTGCTTCCAAGGATTAAAACGTAACTTTTAATAAGATGACGGTGGCTTCTGGAAGCCCAGTGCCTCTGGCCTTGTCCTCTGCTATTTCACAGGCTGTTTCTTATGGTCCCGCCCTATCAGGCTCCAACAGCCAAGGGCTCCACAGACACGGCTGTGCTACCCATCGCTGCTATTTATTTCTTCTCCCTCTTCCATCTCTTCCCCTTAAGCTGTTTCTCTTCTTTTATGTCTCAGCTTTTTTTTTCCAGGTAAAGGAGAGAACTGGCAGGATCAGAAGGTGGCCTTTCGCAAGGTTACTCTTACCTCAAATAATTTCGCAGCAAGTTCATGAACACACAGCGCCGCACGGAAATATTTTCTGATCTCCGGTTCTTCAGTCGGAAAGTGATTTTACCAAGATCTACGTTCATGGCCACGGAAGCTGCCCATATGGCAGGGTGCAAAAAAGAACTTGCTACATCTCGCGTTCACCACTCATGGTTACTTTATTCTCCCTGCGTGTTCCGATCCATCCAGCTAGCACCGATTTGAGTCCCACGTCCCTGGTATCAATGTGCCATCCCTTTCTAGGGGCCGTCCACACTCGATGGCCCATAGAAGGAAGCCAATGATATGCGCCAAGTTGGCAAAGGCGACTGTGATATTTTCAAACATGGGCTGGCACAAGCAAGAGTGATGACAGGATCGCCTCTTGGGGAAAACACACACACACAAAGGATGCGGTTCGAATCTCTGCTTGGATACGGAGCCGTGTATGGGTCTTAGCCTGATGTGCCTCTGTTTCCTCACCTGTAAAATGGGGTTATAGTATGGATTTTAAAGGAAACAACTTCAGTGAAAGTGCCTGTCCCAAGTAGGGAGTAACCCACTCTTTCTCACCCTCCCCTTCTCTGGCAGCTCTGCGAATCAACTCTGGCCCAGATCAACTGCTGGGCTCAGGGTCTGATTGCTCACAGGCACCTCCCTTCGATGTCCCAACACATCCCCAAGAGAATTCATCATCTTCCCCCACACACCTGCTCATCCTTCTGTGTTCCCTGCATCCTTCCCATCCCTGCATCACTGCCTGGGACCACCTTCCACCCGAGCCTGTAGTCAGCCTGGAATCCGTGCCCTCCTTCACAAGTCCTTTAGAATCTGCCTCCTATTTCCTGACTTTATCCATTTCTCTCCACCCCTCCTTGTCTCTCTAATGCGATCCAGGCCATTACCTAGACGAGCTTTCTAACTGCTCTTCCTGTATCCTTCCTTGGCCTATCTCATCTATCTCCAAGCCCACCCAGCTAGAGTGATTTCTCCAAACATTCAAAACTGAACAAGTCACTCCTTTGCTTAGAAATCTTCAGTGGCTCCTCACTGCCTTCAACATAAAATACAATCTGTTTACCGCCCCAGTTTAGGAAGCCCTTCAGTGTCTGACCTTCTCCCTCCCCCTCTGCAGCCCTACTTCTGGACCCTTTGAGGCACAGAGGAGGCATTTAAGAAATGTTTATGGAGTGAATAAGTAAATTCTGCCCTTCTAAGATCTCAACAAAGTGAATTTTTTTTTGTCTCCTGAATGCACCCTTCAGAACTCTAAATATGTTCCTTCCCTCTGCCTGCAAGACCCCAAGTTCCTCTCCCAACCACACCCCCTCATCTGGCTAACTTCTCATCCTTCCCATATTTGACCTAGACCTTGTCTGTCCTGTCCATGCCTGTATCCCAGCGCCCATCACAGTGCCTGGTACTTGACAGATATTTGATAAATGCATGAAACGTGACGCTCAATGAGAGATGCCAGCAAAATATCTCTTCTGGACCCCTGAGGGCCTGGCTGGGTTTACATCTGCCAAGTCCATTCTCAAAACTGGTTTAAGCCTGTAGGGAGGAGACCTGGGAGGGGGTTATCAGATGGCATTTCCTATTGCCTGGGCTGTCTTCCACCCTGCAGAAGCAGCTGAGCAGAAAGCAAAACAGCCTTGGAGATCACAAGTGCTGTAATGTCCCCAAGGGCAAGTTTCTCCTTTAAATCTGAAGTTTTCTCCCATAATTCCTGGGCCTCGGATGACCTTGCCTGAGGTCAGAGCAGCCTTCTTAGGAGGTAGCCTGGCTACCTGAGCTTGCCATTGCTCTAAGATGGATAAGGTGTGGCTGCCAGTGGGGTAAGGGTGTGGGAAGTGATGAGAAGCAGGTAGAGGAGATCAGCTCCTCAACTTTCCCCATCCCCTCTGCATCTTGGGCACCTGGGTGTCTGTTCCTGTCCCCACCATGCATTTCACAACCCTACAGGTTAGTGAAAATGCAGAACAAACTCTGCATTTCACCGTCAGCTTTTCCCAGGCTTTCGCTTGAGTTAAATCCCTTGGCTGAAACCTGCAGATGCCACGCCTACAGCATCCTCACACTCCAGCAAGTGGCAGCATCTCCACAGCCAATCAGACGTGCTCCTTCTTGTCTTGCTCTTTGTGGAAGACTCCCTGGCCTCCACCCCTCGCCTGCACCCCCTCTCCAATCAGATCTTCCAAAAGAGGACAGTGATTATGAGTGTGGACTCCAGAGTCAGAACGACCCGGGTTCCCATCCTGCCTCTTCCAATGACCTGGGAGAGTCAGTCAACCTCTCTGAGCCCCACTCTCCTTGACTATAAAATGAGAAAGAGAATAGTTACCTCATTGTACGTATGGTAATGTACACGCTTCAGTGTTATTCTCTCAAATCATCCCACCCTCTCCTTCTCCCACTGAGTCCAGAAGTCTGTTCTTTACATTGGTGTCTCCTTTGCTGCCCTGCACATAGGATTGTTGGTACCATCCTTCTAGATTCTATATACATGAGTTAATACACAGTATGTGTCTCTTTCTGACTACTTCACTCTGTATAATAGGCTCTGGGTGTGCCAAAGCCATTACAATATTGTAAAGTAATGATCCTCCAATTAAAATAAATAAATAAATAAATGTTAAAGGTATATGGAAAATAGCTACCTCGGAGGACTGCTGTGTGGATTAAATTAATATACGTAAAGCATGAGTAGCTGGCACATGGCAACCACTCGGTAAACAGTCTAATTAGGTAATAACGATGATGCCAGCAGAGGACAGCGGTGATGACAGAACAGAGGCACAGGGTAGGCATTTAAGAAATACTTATTGAATGAATAAGTAAACTCTGCCCTTTATTTAAAATACTGGAGAGCAATCTCCCCAGAGCTGGTTCCCTTCAACCTTTCGGCTCAGTCTCCCTGTCCAGCAGATATGGATAAACTGCTCCACGCAACATAGGCAGCTCTCAGTGGGAACCACCCCAGCCCTGGTTGGGGTCGTGGAGACCCCAACTTCTTCCTGGATGATCCACCACTCAGGTCAGATCCAGGCTGCACTGTCCAGGTCTGAGGTATCCAGTATGGTAGTACGGGACCTTTAAATATTTTTCCATAGCCCCCAAAATGAACTTCAATGCATCCTTTGCTCCACAAACAAAAACTAACACAATTTATCATGCATTTACATTTGCATTTTCCTTGTGAGTAATAGCGTTTAGTATCTTTTCAGATGACCATTTGCCATCCATATGGTAAAGTTTTATTCAAATTTAAGGATATTCCCCAGCAGCCCAGTGGTTAGGACCCTGTGCTCCCACTGCCGAGGACCCGAGTTCAATCCCTGAGATCCCACAAGCTGTGCATCAAGGTAAAGAAAAAAAAAAGATTAAATTTAAATTCATAAGCTAAATTAAAAGCCTCAATCACATTCACTAGACACATTTCAAGGGCTCCACAGGCACAAGTGACTGGTGATCACTAGTTTGAACCCACGGAGAACATCACCATCGCGGCAGAAAGTTCTGCTGAGCTAGGCAGGTGCGGGGCCATCTCAGTTAGATGGTGACTGTGGAACCATGCATGGTGATGACCTGCTGAGCAAGATGGGACTGCAGGAAATTCTCCAGCGAGAGCCTGAGCAGGCCCTGCTTTCCCCAGGACCCGAACTTCACCTGGGCTCTGACCTGCCTCTTTCTTACTCTGGTATCTAGTCTGAAGAACACTCTGCAAGCATCCAATCACTCTGGCAAGCCATAAAACCCCCTGCCCTCTCTGGCTCGGCTTCCTGTCCCAGGCCCCATATCTGGGAAGTTCCGGAGTTCGTCCACTTTTGTCTCTGAGTCAGCACCACCTCTGCAACCCGCTTCCACAGACTATCCTAAGTCCTCTCTTCAGGGGAGGGTCACTATAATGGGCTGAACTGTGCCCCATACACACAAAAGGGGCTTCCCAGGTGGCACTAGGGGTAAAGAACCCACCTGCCAATGCAGGAGACACGTAAGAGATGCTGGTTCCATCCCTGGGTCAGGAAGATGCCCTGGAAGACAGCATGGCAACCCACTCCAGTATTCTTGCCTGGAGAATCCCATGGACAGAGGAGCCTGGTGGGCTATAGTCCATGGGGTTGCAAAGAGACAGAAGAGACTCAGCTTCTGCTGAAGCAATTTAGCACACAAGCACACATGCTACAAAAGTTCTCATCAGGCTGAAGCTCTGGCCCCTCATTACCAGAATATAACTGTACTGGGATACAGGGACTTTAAAGAAATAATGAAGCTAAAATGGGGTGATTAGGGTGGGTCCCAATCCAATATGACTGAAGTCCTTCTAAGAAGGAAAGATTAGGACACAGACAGACGCAGGAACACAGAGATCAAGGGACAATCATGTGAGGCCCAAGAGAGAAGGTGACCGTCTGCAAGCTAAAGGAGACAGACCTCAGGAGAAACCAATCCTGTCGGTACCTTGATTTTGGGCTTCCAACCTCCAATACTATGAAAAAAATATGTGTCTGCTCTTGAAGCCCCCATGGTATGCGACATTTCATTAGGGCGGCCCAAGCTGACAAACACAGTTGCCTAGCATGGAGTACAAGTCTCTTTCATTTACATCACCTTAGGCGGCTTTCTGAATCGCAGCCTGAGCTTTCCTATTTATAAAAGAGGGAAACGCCCATCTGCTATTTCCGATGGTTTCTGTTCCCCCAACTGATCACTCTTTGGCTCCGTGTGTGTTTCCTCCACTAAGGAAGTCTTTCCCTCCCTCCCCTCTTCTGCCACCAAACCTTTGCCTCCAGATCTCAGTTGACCAGTCACTCCCCAACTTTCCATCAAAGGCTTGTTCTAAGTGTGTGGTCCCCGTTGTCAGCTCAGGCGTGGCCGTCTCTTCTCCTAACACCTGTTCTCAGCGTCTCTGTGGGTAGTTCATTAACATCGACTAGGACAACTAGTCTGTAATCTATAAGACAAGGGCCATGTTTTCCTGCTCATCTTAGCATCCTCAGACCTTGTACTGTGCCTAGAACACGGCAGACACTGTTGAATGAACAAATAAAAGGGCTACTGGGAAAATCAAATTAGATAGTCCATACAAAGCACTTAACACAGTGCCCAGTGCAAGGTAAGCTTTTCCCAAATACCAGCTGCTGCATCTTAGTAAACTCTTCAGTGAACAATGCTCTGATCATCTGCTAGTTAACTCTGTGACCTTATTTAGCCCCTGGTTTCCTCTTCTTAAGCATCATCTCTGAACCACGCTGACCTTTACCGGCACCTTTGTTTATACCAAAGGCCCCTCTTCCTCTCTCGCTACAACTATTTGGAGCCAGGCAACAAACTATTATCATTCAAACCACCCACTTTATCTGCCTTCAAACAGCATAAAAACCGCTGTACAGGTGTCTGAAGCCCTCCCAGCTAAGGTGGGAGGGGATGGAGGATGAGCAAATGGAGGATCCCTTCTGAAGTTCGGATAAAAGAGGAAAGCCAGGCCATGGATGGTCCAGACCCTCTTAAGGATCCTGGTAGTTATGCTCACGTGGAAAGAAGAACTTTGAGAGAAGCAGGCTTGACCCAAGGACAGAGGAAGAGATGAGACTGGGTGCCCTCAAAGAATTCTGATGATGGGTAAAATCTACCAGGCAATAGCAGTCTGACACAGGTATTGATGGCAAATACGATCTGCTAGCATCCACCAGCATTCACCCAGTGGCTCAGACAGCAAAGAATCTGTCTGTAATGCAGGAGACCCAGCTTCGATCCCTGGGTCGGGAAGATCCCTTGGAGAAGGGAATAGCTACCCACGCCAGTATTCTTGCCTGGAGAATTTCAAGGACAGAGGAGCCTGGTGGGCTATAGTCCATGAGGTCCCACAGAGTCGGACACGACTGAGCGATTGCACTTTCATTTTCACTTTCACGATCTGCTAGGCAGAGACCATGGTTAACATCTGTAATTAGAAATATTACAAAGAGGATCAATGATAAGATCGATACCGGTATAAGATTGGAATGATATAATGATTTGACCAAAGACATTGTTGAAAAGGGTGAGAAAGAGTAGGGAAGTGCCTGCTCTGTTCAGAATTTCTTATTCCACGCTCACTTGGGATGGATTGAGTTGGGGAAGAGGGGTGGAGGACTCTCCAAGGAGGACTGTATTGCAATGCAGTGGCCAAAAAGTTTGTCTGGGGTTTTTCCACCATGGAAAAATCCGAATGAACTCTTTGGCCAACCCATATCTCTCCTAGTCCATCTGGGGCCCAGAGAATCTTTTCCTGACACCATGTTAAGGCTGCGAGTTATTCTGGGGGCTCAGGAAAGAGGCAGGGGAGACAGAGTGCTGGGATTGTAGGTGGCTTAGATTATCTCTGTGGAACAGACCCTACCTTCAAGGTCCCCACTGGGAGCATATATATTAAACTTTTATTCTGAATTTTCAGTGTTCTCAATAGCGTGATAGGGGCTGGAAACTCAACAAGACAGGTTCAGTCCTTGACTCCCCCATGGTTTTGCTTCTCCTTGTTCTCCACCTGAATAGATACCCACACTCAGACAGTCTCCATCTTAGTGTCTAGGAAGAAAGGCTGAGAAGTCTGAGATGCCCTCTAAATCAGGCACATCAGGAAATGCAAAGAAGGAATCCCATAACATAGGACAAAAGTGTAATAGTTAGATATAAAAATAAATTCAAAAGGATGTCCCACCTGCTATATAACATGGGGATCTCAGCCCGGTGCTCTCTGATGACCTAGAGGGGCGGGATAGGGGTAGATGGGAAGGAGGGGACACAAGTATACTTATGTATACTTACCCAAGCTGTAAAGCATTTATCCTCCAATTAAAACTAAATTTAAAAAAAAGATGATCCACATCATGTCATCAAGGAAATGTGAATTAAAGAAACAGAGAGACCACCACACACCTATCAGGATGGCCCACATCTGGAACACTGACAGCACCAAATGCTTGCAAGGATGCGGAGCTACAGAAAAAGTTTCATTCAAGGCTAGTGGGAATGCAAAGTGCTACAGTCCCTTTGGAAGATGGTTTGGCAGTTTCCTACAAAGTTAAACATCCTCTTGGCATAGGATCCAGCAACAGTGCTCCTTGGCATTTGTTTACCCAGTGGAGTTGAAAACAAATGATCACACAAAAACCTTCACACGGATATTCGAAGCAGCCTTCCTCACAACTGCCAAAACTTGGATGTAACCAAGATGCCCTTCAGTAGGTGAATAGATAAACTGCGGTACTTCCAGACAACAGAATATTATTCAGCGCACAAAAGAAATGAGCTATCAAGCCATGAAAAGACATGGAGGAACTTTAAACACATATTATTAAATGAAAGGGGCCAATATGGAAAGGCTATATACTGTATGACATTCTAGAAAAGGCAAAACTATGAAGGCAGTAAAAAGAAGATCAGGGGTTGCCAAGGGATGGGGCCAGAGAGATGACTAGGCAGTGGCCAGAGGAGTTGGGGGGCAGTGAAAATATATTATACAATATTATAATGTCTGATGCGTGTCGTTGGAAATTTGTCCAAACCCATAGAATGTACAACACCATGAATGAAAGCCTGTGGACTTTGGTAATCATGATGTGCCACTGCAGGCAACACAAAGGTACCATTACACTGCGGTTGTAACAAAGGCACCACTCTGGGGGATGCTGAAAACAGGGGAGGCAGTGTGTGTGTGGGGAAGGGGAGGATGGGGAATCTCTGTACCTCCTCAATTTTGCTGTGAATATAAAGTTGCTCTTAAAAAGTCTGCTTTTAAAAGATGCACAAAATGACAATCAATATATTTTAAAGTATAAATGGCAAATTAACTAATCAATCAAAGTAAAACTTCAAAGTATAAAAAAAAAATTGTGTGTCTTAATTTAACTTTTTTTTTTATTGGAGTACAGCCAGTTAACCATGTTGTGATAGTTTCAGGCGCACAGCAGAGGGATTCTGCCATACACATACACGTACCCATTCTCCCCCAAGCTCCCCTCCCATCTAGGCTGCCACATGACAATAAGCAGAGTTTCCTGTGCTATACAAAAGGTCCTTGATGGTTATCCATTTTAAATATAGCAGTGTGTACATGGTGATTCGCAACTCCCTAACTATCCCTTCTCCCTATCCTTCCCTACTCCCAGCCCTGGCAACCATAAGTTTGTTCTCTAAGTCTGTGAGTCTCTTTCTGTTTTGTAAATAAGTTCATTTGTATTACTTCTTTTTTAGATCCCATATGCAAGGGAATAAACCTTTAAAGTATAAAATTAAATATATTTTTATACAGAGTAGGACTCTACTACTATTCTTCCGGGAAAAGAAACTCTTATGATCTCCTGCTTCAATGGCTTGAACTGGGATTACTTCATTCTAGTCTTTTCAAAACCCGATTGGCAAGGCTTATGTACCTTCCCAGGTGGCTGCTCACTGGTAAAGAATCTGCCTGTCAACGCAGAAGACATGGGAGATGCAGGTTCAATCCCTGGATCAGGAAGATTCCCTGGAGGAGGGAATTGCAACCCACTCCAGTATTCTTGCCTGGGAAATCCCACAGACAGAGAAGCCCGACAGGCTACAGTCCATGGGGTCACAGAAGAATCAGACATGACTTAGCGACTAAACAACACAACAATGTAGCACATGTCAGTCATCCAACGAACTGAAAACCTACTATGTATCAGGCCCTGAGATCGTCTCAAGGCCCTACAGAGCAGGGGGCAAGTTCAAGGGAGGATATAAGATCCTAAACCAACAAAACAAGTAATATTTTGCTCTCAGAGTTAAAACAATCATCTTCATTGCTCTATTACTATATACCAGATGTTGCATCAAGTGTTTACCATAGGGACAGCTGGCCTTTATAACACCTACTATGTGCAGCTCTCTCTTCTACGCACTTTACATATACTCACTCATTTAATCCTTGATAATTCTATGATGTACATGTGCTATTATCATCTTATCTTATGGATGATAAAATGACAGCACAGACAGTTTAAGTGAGTTTTGTCAAAGTCCCTCAACCAGAAGGTGGCAGAAAGAAAGGCGCAAACCCAGGCAGTCAGGCCCCAGAGCCTAGGATGAAGGTAGGTATCATAACTGTATCTCATTGAAGGGTAAGGAACATAAGGCTCAAGGTAGTTAAACGTCTTGCCCAAGGTCACAAGCCCATAAGTGTCTGATATTTGAACCCAGGTTTCAAATGAAGTTGGAGGAGTCACACTTCCCATCTTCAAACATACAACAAAGCTACAGCAGTCAGAACAGTGTGGTATTGGAATTAATTTAATCTAACAGGGCCACTTAGTATAGCCGTGTGGGGTTGAACAGGGCATAAATCTAGAAAGCATCATTTACATTGGTTTCTAGGTGAAATGTCCTCCTAGAGTTGTGCAGGGCACAAGCAGTTCAATCTCACATGACAACCCTGAATATACAGGAAATTGATTTTAATAAACTATAAAGACAGGTAGAGGTTTGCTGAACTAACATAGGAAACATATGGCTGGGTAGCTACCCTCAGGTTATTCTTGATCTTATTAGATAGATTAGACATACTTTCAGGACAAGAGTTGAAGGAGCTATTCTAATGAATTTTTTGCTCTACTGCTTTCAATGAAACATGAAGTTTCACAGACTTTCACCATCAGGTACAGAAAAGACAGCATCAAAGCAGTTTCACTTCTTTGCTGTGCTACATTGCTGGGTCCTTTTTTATTTTTTTTAAACAGTGTTTTCCACTCCAATGTAATTCTTTATCTTTCCTTATCTTTCTGCACACACCAGTGATATCTGTTTCACTAAGCATCATCTTTATTAACAAAACTGCTTCACTACAGGGAGAGATCATAGGTTTTGAGAGGCTGCAGGTCTCTCTGCCTCCACAGGAAGGTTTGTGGTCAATACTGAATCCGAGGACCTGAGATCTTCTTCGGGGTGAAATGAGAGAAGGAGAAGGGATACAACTGATCGCTATGTGACTCATCCCTTACAGGCTCCATCTCCGTCTTTCATCTTGCCCTTGCTCTCAATTCTTCCTGCCACTGTCTTTCTCTCATTCAGACTCAGCTTCAACTAGAGAGCTGGAACACCCTTTCTATCTGTAGGTTTGTCCAGCATCTTCCCCTCCAACTGTAAAACCATTATCATCTACAACCAGAGTGATTTTACTAAATCAGGGTTCCAACCACACTTTTGTGTCACTTCTCTGCTTAAAATTCTTCCAAGATCCTGTGGCTCCTGCAGTAAGGGTTACAGACTCCAATGTCTTGCCAGAGCAAAGAGGTAACAAAGGAAAGAAAAGGCGGGCATTTGGGGGAGAATGGATACATGTATTTGCATGGCTGAATCCCTTCGCTGTTCATCTGAAACCATCACAACATTGTTTGTTAATCAGCTATACTCCAACACAAAATAAAAAGTTAAAAAAAGAGAAAGAAGCAAGTAGGCGTGTGTGTGTGTGTGTGTGTGTGTGTGTATCTATAATGCCACCCAGAGCTGTGTCCCTTCCACACTGACATACTTTGTTTGCATATTAAAGATGAAAGAATATTCTCCACTTCCACAAAGAAATATGTTTCCTCCCTCTCTTTTCTTGAAAGAGACAGACCTCTCTGTCTAGCTTTTGTTTTCCTGCTTTTTAACAGAGACATAAGGAAAAGAAATACTTTACTTTCCTCTTTCTTCTCAAACAACAGTGTAAGTGTGATGATAAAAGAAAACTGATATTCAGCTTCAGTGTGGGGGATACCGTTTGGGAGGGCAGGACTGATGCATCGTGGAGGGTCTGTGCCCCAGCGGAAAAGAGCAGCCTTGACTGGATGGTCAGCCCAAGGTGGACCCAGCGTTGCTGAAGTTTCTGAATTTTCCAAGAGAAGCTAGAAGTCTGGAGATCTGTGTATGAATCTCCTAATTAAAACTGGGAAATGGGATTTATTTTTGAAAATCTCCATCCAGGCTGAACGAAGCAGAGCGGCAAGTCAAGTGTAACCCGTGACTTTCATTTTATAACTTCTGACTCAGAATACAAAGGTGTCCTCACCTCGCCACATGGCACAGTCTCACTCCATCACTCTTAGACCCCATCCATGGCTGCCATGGATTTCCTAAAGGAAATCAGTCCTAAAGGAAATCAGTTCTGAATGTTCACTGCAAGGACTGATGCTGAAGCTGAAACTCCAAAACTTTGGCCACCTGATGCAAAGAACTGACTCCTTGGAAAAGACCCTGGTGCTGGGAAATATTAAAGGCAGGAGGAGAAGGGGACGACAGAGGATGAATGGTTGGATGGCATCACCGACTCGATGGACATGAGTTTGAGCAAGTTCCGGGAGTTGGTGATGGACAGGGAAGCCTGGCATGCTGCAGTCCATGGCATCACAAAGAGTCAGACACGACTGAGCAACTGAACTGAACTGACTGAATAGGTGCCATGGTTTACCCACCTCTGCATCTTCGCATATGCACTTTCTTCTTATTCCTTTTCTATCTGGGAAAACCTCTTTTTCTCCAAAGCAGGGATGTCACCTCTTCAGTGAAGTCTTCCCTGACTCTCCTGGCAGAGTTCATCACTGCCTCCCTAGGGCTCCTTTAGTACTCTGAACATTATGTCGTGTACATACTTTTCACATTGTTTATATTAATTTCTGTCTTTCTCAATAGCATGCTAACTTCTTAAAGGCAAAAATTATGTCTTACCCATCTCTCTGGTTCTGCTAGCAATGGGGCTTGTTGTAGAGTAAATCTGCATGAATATTGGTTGTATGGATGGGTGGCAGGCTTGATGACTGACTGGCTGGCTGGCTGGGAGGATGGAATGCATGGATGGGTGGTGTATGGATGACTGGCTGAGTGGGTGGGTGAGTGGGTAGATGGATGAGTGGGTGGGTGGGTGGCTGAATGGATGGATGAATGGAGTATAAATGAAGGCTCCTCACCAAGACCTTAGGAACAGCTGTCAAGCATTAGTCCAGACATTGGCTTTATTTTAAGTCTCTCATTTACCAAGCTCATTCCTTTACCAGAGACTTTGAACTTGTTCTTTCCCTAGCTCTTTCCAAGACAAGCTCCTTCTTATGATTCAGGCTTCAATTCAGATGAAACCTCCTTTGAAAAGCCTTTCTCAATCACCCCAATCATAAGAACCACAACAGAGTCAATAATTATTACACGGTTGTGCTTGTTAGTAATTCTCACTGAATAAAATTTGCTTTGCCTGTATTTTTGTTTATCTGTGTTTTTTATGTCTCCCATCCACCTCCTTTAGAAAGCTTCATGAAGACATTGCCAAAGATTTATGTCCACCATTGTATCTGGAACATTGTAGATGCTGAATAATATGAATAAAATGATTACTAAGGGAGGAAATAATCAATTGAATGAGTAGAACCCACTTCTTTGGTGCTTTTAACTGGCCTTTGTGGCAAAACAAAATAAAACAAAACACAAAACAACACTGGGAATAAGAAATCTCTTGTCCTTATTAAGATTTCCTCCAGGAAGCCATAAATTATAGCTGTTGAGAGTCTGGGGTTTAGAACCTGATGACAGATTTAAGATTGAGACAAGGACTTGTCTCTTATCACCACTAAGTGACCTTGGGAAAACCACTTAACTCACCTAAACCTCAGTTTCCTCATCTGTCAAACAGACATAATAATAACACCACAAACTCATAAAGTGCTTCTGAGGATTAAATAAGATCACTGGGCAGGAAAGGCACAGAACACAAAGCTGCCTAACTAAACACCCAATGGAAAGGCAACATCACTGCGGGGAAAAGGGACTGTGAGGCCATGCTGCCCACTGAGCGCTAACATCATGAGACCTGGCCTCTAAAACTAAGATATCAACATCTGACTCCTTCCCAAAGCACTTTACTTACTTGGGCTTTGCAAACCTCCACATCTCTGAAAGCCCGTCGGTCTGGACAAATGCCTTGAGTCACCCTCTGTGCTATTCATGAGATTCAGGGTCCCCCAGCTCCTGCCCGCTGCAGCCGAGGAGGTAAGGCGTCCACACCCAGCGCCAGGCTGATCAGAAGCAACCCGAGCCAGGACAACACTTGTTTCCAGGCGGACTTCCTCTCGGCAATGCCATCCTCCTGGGGAAATGTCTCCCGAGCCCCACTGCCTTGGAGGTCAGGCCATCATATAAGTGAATCTTCTCTGTGAGTCTGGCATATGTCAACATGGTATTTTGCTAAGAAAACTCATAAAGAGGATTGCCGGCTGCAATATGACACTCACTCTATAATACCGTCAGTCTAATTGTTTCCAGAAGCAAACAATTAAACGGTTTATGAGAAAAACTCTATCTGTAATTGTGTGGCCCCTGCACAGCTGCTTCCTAAGTAAGGCAGTTGGAGCGGAGTTGGTGCAGATATGAAAGTACAGTATGTATTTAGCAATATGGCACCTAAATGCATCATAGAAGACCTATCGGGGAAATAAACAGCGTTCAAGTGTATTTTTGGAAGACAAATACTCGATACTTCATTTAATGTATGGTTTGCAGTTAGTGGTTAATCTCAGACAATGAAGAGAGAGCCTTGTTTCACGTGGCTATTGAGGAAATGCAGAATTGATTGTGAGGATGATTGAGGATTCTGAAAGAGCCCAATTCCCAATCCAGCAATGCCCTTTGTTGCTTTTTTCCTCCTTCTTTTAAATTTGCCTATAATCCATTCAGACAAATCCTTTTATCATGTTGATTTCCTCTCCTCATTATAACCAATGTGATTAATTGCTAAACTTTTCTCTCATTCTTGCCCAACTCTAAGATCTCATTTTTCATGTGCAGAATGGCCTTTCTTGTCCAAGTACACATATCTGCACCCCCCTCAAAGCATCTCTATTTTACATCTCCAGGTTATTAATAATAGTGTTCAATTGGCCCATTCGGCTGGTCATTTGCAAATGTGAAATATATCTAGAGCGGGCTGAGTGATGCTGGAGAAGAGCCCAACACCTTGATTTGATAATTAGTCTGCATAATTAGTGACTGTGACCCTCAGAGTCTTTCATGAAAGTCCTCTTTTCATGACATATTTATTCACAGAGTAAAAGGAACTGGGATGCCCCTTCCTAGTCCAATCTCCACTTGTATTTCCCAAAGCTGGTCTGAACTGCTCCCTGGCTTGGAAGCTTCCAAACAACCCCAGATTAAATCTTAGGATAAAAAAGAAAATAAAAGGAAATGGAAGCAGCAGAGCAGATTTAAAACTTACACGAGCCACAGAAACACAGTTGGAAAGCCATTTTTTTTAACAATCGAATGCATAACAACTTAGGGACTTCCTTTCAACCACCAATGGCAGCAGACCTGTCTTTTCTCATTCTAAACCTCCCAGCAAACAGTCTAATCCTCATTCCCCACAAATACTACCACTGCGTGTAAGCCAAAGAGCAGTGGAAAACATGAAAGGCAATTAGATTGAAATCTAGTCCTGCCTACTCCCAACCAGTTCATTTTTTTTTTTCCACTAAGAGGCTCTTCAGTCTAGTAACAAATATGATTCCTATTTAGCACAGTATGAAGCAGGAATGAAATGCAGGTCTGTTCGCACTATTCAGCTAACCGATGACATTTCAAACTCCTGAAAGGGGACTCTACAAGCAGATTCCTAACAAAAACCCGAAATGCTTTGTAATTATTTCTATGTCATTCCTACATAATCTATGTCGCTCCGGCACTCCCAGAGCTTAATTCCTGGCTTTGTGTAACATTCTCTGACATTCTATGAGTCAGATTACAAGGATCCTCAGCTCGGTCTCTGCCACCTTCTGCATTTTCCCAGTGATGGCCACAATGAATGAACATTTCCATGACTGGAGAGTACAGAGGGGGAAATGAATGAAGCCAGGTACACGTGCCTGTGAGCACACATGCACCCACCAGCATCCGAACACACTTTCAGGGAAAAGCCCTCTTCTCAAGTGGGCAGAGATGGCGATGAGCCATTTCCAACCAAGCTCTGGCCAGGACCCACGCGACACCCTCCTGTAAGGTCCTGAATCTCGGCATGTGCAGACACAAGGGGGACGGTGCAGCTTTAAGCATCTTTCATCAATTTTTTATGTATCACAGGCACATTAAGTGGCAGCCTTTTGGCTCCTCTTCAGCGGCCTTCCCACCACACAACAGGGACTCCCTGCAAATTAGCATTCCGTTCCTCCCGCCTGCCCTGCCCTCAAGTTTTCAAACATAACAACAGTCTCAATGAAATAATGAGAGAGGTTCATTCGAATGCTGCGGAGGGAACTGCTTTATTGCTAAGGCAGCAAAGAGAACTAATTGAATCCACTGGAAAGAAAGAATTCAGAAGCAAAGAGGAGGAAAGGAGAATGAAGTGATAGGTTGGGATGATGAACACGCACACACAAGAGGCAGGACAGGTGGGTGGCAACCGAAATACTCAGAGAAGAGAAACTCCACATGTGTGAATGCAAAGAGCTTCCAAGACGGCAACACCACCGAGGGCTGGGCTCACGAGTACTGAGAAAGTTCCTCAAGCACTGAACACTCTGCGCTGTCCAAGAGCTACACTGTATTAGCTGGAACAAGTAACAGTCTACATCCAGAAACAAAGGTAACATCAAGTCCCAAGAGCACGCATGGGGGCTAAAAAACACTGCAAAGTGTTTGAGCCTGCCGCAAAGCCTGTGACACGTGATTCATGGAAAAGGGAAGTCAATCCAGGTGGGCTCACCACCTTTGACGCCTGGATAACAAGGTGATGCTATGTGATGTCCACGGTCATTAAGGACTATGAGGCCTCCGTGTGGGTGCTTAGTTGCTCAATCGTGTCCAACTCTGCGACCCCATGGACTGTAGCCCATCGGGTTCCTCTGAACTGGAGTGGGTTGCCATTTCCTACTCCAGGGGATCTTCCTGACTCAGATATCGAACCTGTCTCTTGCATCTCTTGCGTTGGCAGGCAGATTCTTTGCCACTAGTGCACCTGGGAAGTCCTTGAGGCTTCTACCTCTGTCACTAGAAGGCTCACTCTGGGAGCCCTGAGCAGAAGTGTGAGGAGTCTGACTTCCCTGAGGTCACCATGCTGTGAGGAAGCCCAAATGATGGCACTGTAGTCAACCATCCCAGCTGAGCCCAGCCTTTGTGACATACCAGCCCAGGCCCCAGATAAATGAATTAAGAAGCTTTCAGAGGATTCCAGAACCACGCTATTCAGGTTCGCCCAGCTAAGGCCCCAGGCACCATGAAGCAGAGACACACCAACCTTGGGCATGGTTTATTTCTTCCCCACAGAATCCATGAGCCTAATAAACTGCTTCCTGTTGCACAATACAAAATTCTGTGAGTTAGTTATACCACAACAGCAAACCAGAATAGCATGTGTTTATTCTCTCAGCTTCTTTGGAAAATAACCCATTTCTACGTCATTAGCCTTAATGTCAGGAACTGGAAAATGGAACTAATAATGTCTAAAGTTTTTTGAAGAGCCACTAAAATATCATAATAATAACAGCAGTAATAATAATAATAATAAATTATCAGCATTTGTTTAGAGCTCCTTGTGTTTCTAGACGCATGTTACATAATTTAATTCTTTTAACAAACTCATGCAATACAAAGTTCCCTTTTAAAAATGGGAAACTGAGACAGAGAGAATAGCAGTCTATTGAAACTCACACATTAAGAGACAGAATATGAATTCAAAACCAAAGCAGGCTTCTTCCAGCTTCTTAATCACTCTAAAAATCTGCTTATAGATAAGACAAGCATGAAGATGGTGCCTGACGCGTATTTAAACTTGAGTAATGCTTTATTGGTGTAATTATCATTGTTGTGGCTGTCATTGTTGTTTAAGAATCTGATCATTAATTGACACAGACTCAGAAAATACCAAGATGGGTTTTCCTGCTTCCTCGTGTTAGCATATACAGGTGAATTTGGCAGTGGTTGTCCACTGTCTATAATCTGCCACCACCCCCCACCCAGAAAATGGGAAGAACTATTCATATTGTACATTTCATACACCAAAAAAAATTCAATTTCATGCTGTACTGAACCTTACAAATGCCCCTCTTTAATCCTGTTTTTATTCTAAACCAATATAAAAACTTTAATATTTCCTAATGGAGTGTACATTTATTCATTCCTACCAACCTAATGGCAATTCCTGAGAAGTCAGGCAATAGACAGTTAAGATAAGCTTGACGCTTTGGTTCCAAAAGTTCAATCAGTTAACCTAGGACAGCAATCACTTCCCCAGAATGAATAATGATGTGGAATAATATTTGGATGGAGATAAACCCTTTTTGCATAGAAAATTGCATTATCATGGGCAGTATCTCAGCTGGATATGTAGGTTTACCAATAAGGATATTGCTTCATGCATTTTTATCATGGAGCTTTTTGATTCTGAGATTTCCAGAGGATTCTGCCTTGAGAGCGGAATCCTTAATGTCTGTATAATGTGTGATGCTCTCTGAGCTGTAGATGTGAGGGTGGGAAGGCAGGAGACAGGCTCTGCAGCTTGTGAAAAGCTGCCACCACACTCTCCCAGGGGTTCTTCATTCCACTTAGTAAGAGGGAAAAGCAAGCAAGGCACAGCGAGACAGAGTTCTTTAAAGAAACGGCATTGAAAATAACCATCATGTCAATTTCAGCTAATGGGGCACAGTATGGGCTCATTTTAAAGCGAGGAGGAGTGTCATGCAACCATTAAGAAGGAAATGCTTATGCCATATGTAAGCACACCCATCCAAGCAGAGCCAGGAGTTCTCTGGGGAGAGCTCAACACATCTCTCCCACAGACTTGGAACTTGACCTCTCACTGACCAGAACCCAGACCATCATTAAGGAAGCATAATTACAAATGAAATTAGTGAGAAAGCAGCCAAGGTTTTTTCCACTGGAGCTTCAAAGACTCCTACTGGCAAGAGAGAGAAAGAGACTTAGTTTCTGAATTTCACTAACTTCCCTTTCACAGGTGCAATCGCTAGAACATTAAGATGCATACACCTGCTTGCCAGCTGACACATTTATCTGTGAGCATCCTTTCAAACTCGGGAGGAAGCAAGCTAGGAAAAACCCTCTTTCCCGCCACCACTCCTGGCTATTACTGAGCTGGCTCAAGCAAGATTCCAACTATGAATTATCTACAAAGCTGGTGCCCCACTGAGAAGATACCCATGCCTGGGCATTGGAAGGAAGTTGAAGAGTTCCACAAGACTCAGCGCTGGCTGGAAGACAAGTGTAGTGGCCAAGAGCATAGATACTGGTGTCAGGAAGACCCAAGCTTGAGTCCTAGACCTGCCACCCATCTCTTCCCTGTTTGCCTCAGTTCTCTGTAAAAGAGCAGTAAAAATGACATCTACCTGAGTAATGAGAATTCTATGGGGAAATGCAATACTCCTGGGCCAACGAGGTACTTGTTATTTTTGTATTTGGAAGCATAAATGCTCTGGACCACAGGTTTAGGGGCTTATCCTTCCCCATGTCCTGCATGGAGACATGCAGACATGTTAAATATCTTCACCTCTTGGCCTGTTGCTGTTTAGTCACTCAGGCATGTCTGACTCTTTTGTGACCCTAAGGACTGTAGCCCGCCAGGCTCCTCTGTTCATGTGATTTTCTCGGCAAGAATTCTAGAGTGGGTTGCCGTTTCTTTCTCCAGAGGCTCTTCCCAACCCAGGGATCAAATCCATGGCTCCTGCATCGGCCACTCTTTACCAATGAGCCACCGGGGAAGCCCCCATCTTGACCTGTAGAAGGCAGCAAAAGCTCAACTTTGCAACAGGAGCTGTCCACAAGCATGGTGCTGAAACAGACTTCTAGTTTTACCTTCAGAACCAGCACTCAAGGCTGTCTCTGACTATCATGTTCACAAGCCTCTAATTGGCCAGAAATCAATGGAAAGAGGACTTACACGAGTGTCAAGGATAATGCCCAGGGTGTTTTTCCATGTCAGAGATATGCTTCTCTCCCTCCTTTCAGATTATTTAATAAGTATTAGTCACTCAGTCGTGGCTGACTCTTTTTGATTTCATGGACTGTAGCCTGCCAAGCTCCTCTGTCCATGGAACTCTCCAGGCAAGAATACTCGAATGGGTAGCCATTCCCTTCTCCAGGATATCCTCCCAACCAAGGGATCAAACCCAGGTCTCCTGCATTGCAGGTGGATTCTTCACCACCTGAGCCAACAGGGAAGCCCAATGGTTAATACCAACTTTTGATTCACAGCTTGATCCCCTCCTCACTTTCTATACACCTCATGCTCTGATCACTTGTAACTCTTCTTTCCTCTTCAAGCACCCCACATTACTCATAACTCCATGCCTTCTGTGCCCATGGACTGCTTTACTCAGGCCGCTCTCATCCCATTCTCTGCCTAGCAAATTTCCTTCAAGGTCCAGATGACAATTTCTACAAGTCATTCTCTGAACCTCCTCAGCCACATAAACCTATAGTACTTTAAATCAAATTATTGCACTGGTAACACCATTTTGTGTTCATTTAATCACTTGAAAAAACAAAAGGTATTGTCACAAAAAGTAGGCACTGGGGATTCAATGATGAGCAAGGAACAGGCACTGCCCTTAGGAAGCTCACTGTCTAATTAGAGCAGACTTAGAGTGAGCTGAGAACCAACAGGTTAAATCCATGAAACAGTGAAGTGTACAGAACAAGCACATCTGATGCATTACAAGAGGAATGAAGAAGACTTTTCAGTGGAAGTGAAACCTCATTAAGATCTAGAGGATGACTTAACTGGATGAAAAGGAAAGGAAAGGCCAGTATACAGTCGAGATTCATGTCTCAAACTTTGTCAAATATAGTATCTGACAAGTTGTCCAATGATCCTATAAACACCAGACTAAGATGAAATAATAGTTAAATCAGAGCTTCTTTTTACTGAAATCACATAGGTCATTGCACATCAAATTTTAATGGTATACAAATAACTATGTACTATATAGTCTTTTTATATAAAATTCTAGACAGTTCAGTTCAGTTCAGTTGCTCAGTTGTGTCCTACTCTTTGCAACCCCATGAACCGCAGCAGGCCAGGCCTCTCTGTCCATCACCAACTCCCTGAGTTTACCCAAACCCATGTCCATTGAGTTGGTGATGCCATCTAACCATCTCATTCTCTGCCATCCCCTTCTCCTCCTGCCTTTAATCTTTCCCAACATCAGGGTCTTTTCAAGTGAGTCAGCTCTTTGCATCAGGTGGCCAAGATGTTGGAGTTTCAGCTTCAACATCAGTCTTTCCAATGAACATCCAGGACTGATCTCCTTTAGGATGGACTGGTTGGATCTCCTTGCAGTCCAAGGGACTCTCAAGAGTCTTCTCCAACACCATAGTTCAAAAGCATCAATTTTTCTGCCCTCAGCTTTCTTTATAGTCCAACTCTCACATCCATACATGACTACTGGGAAAGCCATAGCCTTGACTAGACAGACAAGGCAAACATAAAACTGACATAAATCATATTCCTTAGGAAGGGACAGCAAAGAGAAACAAGGAAACTTTTGGGGTGATAGAAATGTTCTATACCTTGATGGTACACATGACTGTATAGTTTAACACTTTCATTTTGTGAATGGTATTGACTGTAAAGTATGCTTCAATAAAATTGATTTTTAAGGGCATAATAAAATATTTAATGTGTATAAAAATATAGGACATGGCCCAGGATTCTGCATCTTTAATAAGCATCTCTAGCAAATTGGATATGGTCTAAGAACAACCCTTTCAGAATGCTGATGGAGTGATCATCTACTCAGAGTCATATTCGGGAAGGTCGCTGGTTGTGCAACACATGACCAAGTGCTTGACCTTGTTCAAAATGTTATCAACAACATATCTGTGGTCAATACTGTCAGTTGCCCTTTAGTTTTTCTTCCACTTTTTGTAACAGAATTCTCATTTTTATTTGGGTACCTAGCTCCCTAGCCAAAAGACTATTTCCCAGCCTCTCTTGCAACTAGACATGGCCATGTGATTATGTCCTGGCCAATGAGAAGTGTTCTTCAAGATTTCCAGGAAGACTCCTATAAAAGGATGAAATGTGTCCTGTATTTTCTCTTCTCTTTTCCTCCCACTTAGGATATGAATACAATGGCTAGAGTCGCAGCAGCTGTCTTGAACTCTGAGGCAGCATATTAAAGACAGAGAAACACCTGTTAAAAGGAGCCTGAGTCCCTGATGGCCAAGGAGAATTTATAGACTATGTTACAACAAGCTCAACTCTGGGATTTCTTTTATGTTGAAGAGAGAAACAAACTTCTGTCTTATTTTAAGTCACTGTTATTTGGGACATTTCTACTATATGCACCTGAACCTCTTCTGTCTCATATATGCCATTTATTAATTTTGTATTTCACACCAAGCTTGTTTCATTACCCAGTGTGCTGGATGATAGAATCAAATTTCAGGCAAATCCCTACACCCACTAAAAATACAACTATAAAAAATATCTGGGGTGTGAAGAAAAAGGAAAAGGAACCCTCCTACACTGTTGGTCCAAATGTAAATTGGAAGGAACTATGGAAATTCCTTAAAAAGCTAAAAACAGAGTTACCATATGATCCTGCAACCCAATTCCTGGGCATATTTCTGGAGAAAATTCTAATTTGAAAAGATACATTCACCCCAATGTTCACAGCAGCACTACTTAGAATAGCCAAGACATGGAAGCAACCTAAATGTCCATTGGCAGAGGAATGGATAAAGACATGGCATAGATGATGGAATATTACTCAGCCATAAAAAAGAAATAATGCCATTTGCAGCAACATGGATGGACACAGAGATTATCATACTAAGCGAAGTCAGGCAGAGAAAAACAAATATCATATGATATCACTTATGCTTAGTCGCTCAGTCATGTCTGACTCTTTGTGATCCCATGGACTGTAGACCGCCAGGCTTCTCTGTTCATGGGATTTCCCAGGCAAGAATACTGAGTGGGGAGCTATTCCCTCCTCCAGGGAATCTTCCCAACCCAGGGATCAAACTCCCAGGTAGCAGGCAGATTCTTTACCCTCTGAGCCACCATATCACTTACAGATACAATCTTTAAAAAATGATACAAATGAACCTATTTACAAAACAGAAATAGACTCACAGACATGGAAAACAATCTTTTGGTTACCAAAGGGAAAAGGAGGGAGAGGGATAAATTAGGAGCTTGAGATTAACATATACACACTTCTATATATAAAACAGATAAAATAACCAGGACATACTGTATAGCACAGAACTATATTCAGTATCTTATAATAACCTACAATGGAAAAGAACCTGAAAAAGAATATGTGTGTGTATATGTAACTGAGTCTTTTTGCTCCATACCTAAACCTAACATCACACTGTTAATCAACTATACTTAAATTAGAAAAAAGGGTTAAATAAAGATATCTGGTCAAACTTGGGACAAATGGAAATGTCTGCTGGGAATCCTAGTTGACCACGGGCTCATTTTTAGTCAACTTTGTGATGGAGATAATTTTAAAAAAATAAATTCAATATCAAATTACATTAGTGGATTAAAGGAAGCAGAGTATAAAGAACAGAGAAGATGAGGCTTCTAACAGGCATTTTAGACAGTAGATGGAATATTGAATTTATTTCTGAACATTTCTTTTGAAGAAGAATGTTGACAAAACTGAGGGGATCCAGAAGGGAATAGAGAGGATGGTCAAAGGCCTAGAAAATGTCAACTAGACATTTAGACTAGAGTTTATACTATCTAAACTGGAGAAGGGAATAATGGGATGGAGTGACACAGATGATGGGAAAAATCTGCACAGCCACCAAGTTCTAGACTCATCCCGAGTAGCTAGAGAGGAAGGTAGAACAGCATGTGAGAGTCAAAGGAAATCAGTATAAGACCCATCAAACAAACAAAAAAAGATTAACTGCCTTACAAAATATTGACTTCTCTGATATGCTGATTGATTAATTGATATACTCTTCACCTTGTGCCCAAAATAAATATCTAACATTTTAAAATGATTATGTGATAACACTCTTCTGAGCACTTTATATGTATAATTCATTTGATTCACACAACACTCTTAAGTAGTTACTATTATTATCCCTATTTTTATGGATGAGCAAACTGAGAAAGAAAAGTTCAACAACTCACCCAAGGTCACACAGACAAGAGGAAGGATTCAACAGCCAAGATTCAAAGGCACGTGTACTGGCCCTGGAAGCCCACGTGTTTATCATCAGACAGTTTCGTTGCTTCTTTCTCGCTGAAACATGCAAGGCTTCCTATGACTGTCCTGTTACTGGAGCAGACCATACTAGTTAACTGTCTGGAATGTTCAGGTGACAACTGGGTATTGTGGACCCCCTGATACCTTCAATGACTCCGGATTTGGGGAAGCCCAGTGGGATTTTTCCGTGGAACCGTGGACATGCTGGGTGTGTAACATGGAGAGTTTGATGTGAATGTAAAGCTAAGTGGAAGGTAGTTCAAGACAAGCATTAGAAATCAGAGGCACACATGTGTCACAAATATCAAGGCTAGAGATACAGAATCTGAAATCCCTCTTTGGATATGTGACCAACGAAGCCATGAAGCACTCACATTTGAGAAGGCAGAAAGCAGAGACCGAGGGAGGAAGATGCTAAGGCTTAATCCATGAACCATGCCCTGCACACAGAGACAGGAAAAAGAAGCCAACAGCAGCTAAGCATGGAAATAGCCTCATGCTCCAGAAGATAATACAAAGGTCTTCAAAAGGCTGGGAAGTGAGATCTCGGTTGCTTTTGTTTGCCTGGAATCCATCCCCCCTTACTCTTCCAACAGCTCCCCTACATTTTCCTCTGGGAACCATCCCTCTCCGTGACCTTCTCCTGGTGTGGTTGACCCCATTCCCTGGGGAATCCAAGGCTGCCTGTGTTTCAAACCTGGTCAATAAGAAGAGTCTTTGCCCTGATTCCCCACAGTTGGTTGATAGTAAATGTAAGACCCAAGTGGGTCCAGTGACAATCAACACTGAAACATTTGATGGAGTTATTAGGAAAGACATGTTCCCTTTACTACCCAGGGGACCTAAGCCAGTAAGATGAACCCATGGAGCTACCAGGACCATCTTTGCTGCTCTGCAGAGAGCTTGTCCTTAAACAAATCAACATGAAAGAAAGTAAAACCAGAGGACTGAGTGGGATGAAGAGGGGGGCATTGTACATTAGATTCTGCTATCTGAATATTTACCTACATTCTCTGGATTTTTTTTTTTGGTTATGTGAGCAAATAAATTCTCCTTTGCAGTTGGTTTCTGTCATTTTCCACTGAAAGTGATGGCCAGTATATCATCTGTGTTTCATAGACCTCTTTCTTTACGTACCCATGCCTCTCTCTGCCATGCTGTGCTGTGCTAAGATGCTTAAGTCGTGTCTGACTCTTTGCAACCCTATGGACCACAGCCCCTCAAGCTCCTCTGTGCATGGGATTCTCCAGGCAAGAATACTGGAGTGGGTTGCCATGCCCTCCTCCAGGGATCCATGCCTCTCCACTACATCAGAAGCCCCTTGAGAGCAATAAATGTGCTTCCTCACATGGCAGCACCAAGCCCAGGGCCAGGCACACCCTTGGCAAGAACAAACCTCACTGAATGATTCTGAACCAATAAGATGAAATAATACTGGCAAGAGGGTGCTATAAGCCACAGAGCATTGTTTTTAACTATTATTTCAAAGAAAGATGATATAAAAGCCTCTCTATATTTTTTAAGCTTACTGAATCTGAAGTTCAATCCAGTTCATTAAGAAGTGGTGCCCTCAAAGTATCTGTTCAGCTACATATAATCCTACCCATCTTGGCTCACTGCCTTCCGCCCTCCCCACTTCTTTCTGGAATGCACCCTTTAAGGAAATGGAGAGCTGGTACTTAAAATCAAATCTTGGCAAGGTACATGCTTTCTTTTATACAAAAACAAAACAAAAAAGACTGAGGAGTACATCATTTAAAGTAATAAAAAAAACAATTTATGATCCATCTCTGATGTTCAAATGCAAAATGGGATGGAAAAATGTCTGTGTATAATGAATCTTGCAACATTTGCTAAAGTCCTGCAAGAGAAGGAAAGAAGACAAACGATTCAAAAACAGGAATCTCAATTCAAATACTTTTCACAAAAGGAAACTACACACACACACGCAGACACACAAACTGTATAGTATAATCAGAAATGTAATAGTGACAGACTCAAGACAGAAACTAAAAATCCATGATAGGCTCAATAATGAGAAACTCTCACCATATCTTTCAACTCTATTTACTCAAATATTTCTCTCTCTTTCCCTGGATCTGAGCAAATAGGAGATTAAAAAGTAAATAATGAGACGGAAGGAAACCCCCATCCACTATAGCAATTAAGAATGCAGGTTTGGCTATTATATATAAAACAGACCAACAACAAGGTCCTACTGTATAGCACAGGAATGACATTCAATATCCTGTGATAAACCACAGTGGAAAAGAATACAAAAAAGGATGCACATGTGTGTATAACTGAGTCACTTCACTGTACAACAGAAATTAACACAACACTGTAAATCAATTTTACTTTAAAAGAAAAATGTGGGATTAGGAGAGCAAGGAATATGAGAGCCCCTGGCTCTGGCACTGTGACCTCAGACCGGTCACCCCACCCCTCTGAGCCGGACTCCTCATCTACACAAGGAGTAACATAGTAGCGCCCTCACAGGTTGGTGGGTTAGGGTGAGAAAATGGCATGGACAGTGCTTGGAGTGAAGTGAAAGTCGCTCAGTCGTGGCTGACTCTCTGCGAGCCCATGGGCTATACAGTCCATGGAATTCTCCAGGCCAGAATACTAGAGTGGGTAGCCCTTCCCTTCTCCAGGGCATCGTCCGAACCCAGGAATCACACCCAGGTCCCCTGCATTGCAGGCAGATTCTTTGCCAGCTGAGCCACAGAGGAAGCCCAAGAATACTGGAGTGGGTAGCCTATCCCTTCTCCAGAGGATCTTCTTGACCCAGGAATCGAACCAGGGTCTCCTGCATTGCAGGCGGATTCTTGACCAACCAAGCTATGTGCCTACCACAAAGGAATTATCATTCTTTAAATCATCCTTTCATTGTGCCTGGCTTAAATCAGCCACCATGACATCAACAAGCCTCCTTTACAGGAAGGGAGCCACACCCAGAATACCTGGCTGCCAACTGTGGCCCTGTTTCTATGCATCCCACCTTAACCAAGTTAAATTCACCCTCTTGCAAAAGAGTCACTCAGAACCTAATATCTTTGAGGCTCATTCCATCTAAGAGGCTCGACCTGTTCAGAGCAGGCGGGTATTTATCTTACGGGAACAGGCAGAAGCGTGCCGTTGGCTTAGGAGGAGCCCTGAGCACTAGTTACACAGTCTCTCCTGAGACTCCTCTCTTCCTTTCTGAAGGAAGGGGTGCTGATACTTTAGTCAACTCAACCAGGGGCAGATGCCAACGCACCTTCGCTTCCCTGTAATCAAAAGGTCTGTGAACTCGCACTTGAAATCTCAAAGAAAGCTTAAGTGGAACAGACGTCTTTCAATGACCAACATCATAATCCTCCCCACGTCCTGCCATGCCAAATAGAGACATCCAGGGAGTCGTGGGCCAGAAAGCACTTTTCAGGAAACAATCAGCTTAAGACATCACCCATCCAATTCACTTTGACAATGATGAGCAATGACACTATTCCTTAGAAAACAGAAACAGGAATGGCAGATCATCACTACGACAGCCAACTATTGGTGAGGCTTTTGAGTCGTTTTGTTTGTTTGTTTGTTTTGTTTTTTAAGCGTGTCATTCACCAAAAAGGAGACAGGGAAAGTGAGCAAGTTAAAAACAGCTCCCTATCTAATTGGAAGCTTGAGGTAGTTAGCAGACAATTCTGAGTCTTCACTCATTTGTTCACTTATTCAATAAATACTTAAGTATGAAGTTCTGTTCTGGATGCTGAGGATAGGGCAATAAACAAAAGAGGTGAGAGACTTGCTCTCAATGTATATGCTAGTGGAAGGACACCAACCAAAATTAATTAAGTAATAACGCCCATTTTTTCCTATCAGTGTTTTCATTTTCTCTGGCTAAATACCTAGGAGTGGTATTTATTAAATTGCTGGATCACACAGTAGTTCTATTTGTAATTTTTTGAAGAACCTCCATGGAAGCAACCTGAGTGTCATGTCCAACAACAGATGAATGGATAAAGATAATGTGGTGTGTGTGTGTGTGTGTGTGTGTGTGTATACACTCAGCCGTAAAAAAAAGGAATGAATTTTTGCCATTTGCAGCAACATAAATGGACATGGAGGATACTGTGCTTAGGGAAATGTCAGAGAAAGATAAACACTGTACGTTTTCAATTATATATGGAATCTAAAAATAAAAACAAACAAATATAACAAAAGAGAAACAGACTCACAAATACTGAGAACAAACTAGTGGTTACAGAAGGGAGAAGGGTGGGGGGAGGGGCATCACAGATGAAGGGGATCAAGAGGTACAAACCACTAGGTATAAAATAATTTACAAAGATGTCATGGACAGCACAGGGAATATAGTCAACATTATATGGAGCATCATCTACAAAATCTTCAGTCCCTATACTGTACAGTTGAGACTAACATAATTTTGTAAGTCAACTATACTACAATGAAAATAACAATAATCAGGTAAACAAACAAGATAATCTCAAGCTTTGACAAGTACTGCAGTGGCAATAAACTTAGCGATATGACAGAAAGTGACCCGGGCTGGAAGGAGCAGGGCTACAGCCAAGGCAGGCAGGTAGGTTGTGCTCTGAGCACTTCTAGAAGATACTATTCATACTGCGACTGAGCAACGAGGGAGAGAGGGCCAAGAAAAGTCAAGGGCCAAAGCCACTGATGGCAGGCTTTCTCGAAGGGAGTGCTATTGGCATTTGTGTGGGGTTGTTTTCCTTGTGTGGGTCTGTCCTGAGCAATGCAGGACATTTAGCATCCCTTGACCCTACCCAATATCTTTTTTTTTTTTTTTAGTTAAATTAAATTAAAAATTTTTGCTTCTCCGGTGGGTGCAGTGATCAAGAATCCATCTGCCAATGCAGGAGACAAAAGAAATGTAGGTTCGACCCCTGGGTCAAGAAGATCCTCTGGAGAAGGAAGTGGCAACCCATTCCAGTATTCTTGCTTGGAAAATTCCATGTTCAGAGGAGCCTGGAGGGTTATAGTCCATGGGGTCACAAAGAGTCAGACATGACTGAGCACGCACACACACACACACACACAAATACACACTGACAAGCTGATTTATAGTGTTGTGTTAGTTTCAGATGTACAGAAAGTGATTCATGTGTGTATACATATATACACACATACATATGTGTATGCATGCACATATCATATGTATATACATATGTGTATATATATATCTGAATCTATGCATATATATATTCTTCTTCAGATTCTTTTCTCTTATAAATTATTATAAAATACTGAGTAGAATTCCCTGTTTCCTGTGCTATACAGTAGATCCTTGATACACAGGAAATTCTTTGAAAAAAAAAAACAGCAAAAGCACCTGGGCCTCCTGAGAACTCACTGTAACTTTTTTTTATTGTAGCTTAGTTGCTTTACAAAGTTGTATAAAAGAGTTAACTAATCAGAACCAACTGTATACACTGGGAACTCTATACTCAATGTTCTGTAGTGACCTAAATGCAAAGGAAATCCAGAACAGAGGGGAATCTATGTAAACACACAGCTGACTCACTTTACTGTATACGACCCACCCAATATCTATAGGGTCCCCTGTGTAGGCTGGGGTAGCAGAAAATGTCCCCACTCCTTTCCTCAAAGGAAGGGCCATCACTCCCCTTGTTGAGAACCACTGATACAGGAGAACAAAGGCCAGGGCCCCGAGTTAGAAAGAAGCCTGGGCTGTGTAACGAGCAGGGAGAAGGCCGGTGGGCCTGGCATATAATGAGTGATGGGGAAAGAGGCGAGAGTTGACTTTATAGCCACAGATGCTTAGCTGCGGCAGACTGAGCTTGCTTGCTGTCAGCTGGGGAGATTTCATGGAGGAGGAAGAGGATGAGCTGAGCGCAGAAGTTACCCACACACTTTCTGAACCACATCAGAAAAGGGGACATGATTCTATGGGCAATTAGATGACATTTTGCTGCCCCAGTGCTGCAATTGGCAAAGCTGGGAGGAGCAGAGGAAGTTGGGCAAACTACCATAGTTCATTAATCCTAAAATGTGTATTTTTTTTTTAAATGTGTATTTTTAATTCACAATTTAACCTATCTGAAATTAAAATGTGTGTCACAGTCATCATCACATATTGTCACATCCTAAGCCTGTGCGTCAGAACCAACAGCAGCCTGCAAAAGAAATACTGGGCACAAGGATGGACTGCTCTTTAAGAAAGGCTGCCAGGGCATCTGCCTGGGTGAATTAAGAACTATACCACAAGGAACATGCAAGAGAAAGACATTGCAAATTGAGGGTGGCTTAGACGGGTCAAACTTTGAATAGGAAATGTTAAGGAGTCCATGGACCAATTTATTTCATGTATTTTTTTACTGATGCATGAATGCATGAGACTGATGGATGATAAATGTTGAAGCATAAGGATGCTCTTTCCAATAAATACAAAATTTAAAAAATTCTAAATGTAAAAAGTACTACTGTGACGGTTTAATTTGCAATGCTCTATTCCTAGTGACCCTAAGAGTAACAGTGCATATGATAGATTCAAGGAAATCTGAGAACCTTTACTGAACATCCAGTGGGTGCCAGGAATTTTATGTGTGCTATACAACACACAATCTCAGAGCAACCGTCTCAAATCCACACAATGAATTTCACTTCACAGACACTAACAAGCCACTTCCTGTGGCTTGCTTTCTCTTCTCACTTCAAATGAATCACGCCCAATATTTAAGGGGCCAAGATCACTCTGCGGGGACAAGAAGACCAAGAGTGATCACATCTTCAAAGACAGGTTCTAACATCGTTTTGTATCGTCACTCCAACCAGCCTTCTCACTCCGCCTTTGTGATGGTTCATGTTAAGCATCAACTTGGTTGGGCGAAGGGATGCCCAGATAGCCAGTACAACATGACTTCTGGATGTGTCTGAGTGTGTTTCCAAAAAAAACACTAGTATTGGAATCAGTAGACTGAGCAAAGAGAAGCCACTCTCACTGGGGTGGGAGGATATCATCCATTCTTTTGAGGGCCTGAAAAGAACAGAAAGATGGAGGAAATGGACTTCCCTGGTGGTCCAGTGGTTGGGAGTTCACCTGCCAGTGCAGGGGACACGGGTTCAGTCCCTGGTCTGGGAGGATTGCACATGCCGCGGGGCAACTAAGCCTAAGTGCCACAACCACTGAGCCTGCACCCTAGAGCCCAGGAACCACAACTACTGAAGCCCACACACCTAGAGCCTGGGCTCCACAACAAGAGAAGCCATGCAATGAGAAGTCCAGAACCACAACCAGAGAGAAGCCCCTGCTCGTTGCGACGGAAGAAGACGCGCACAAGAATGAAGACCCAGTGCAGCCAAAAATAAATGAATTTTTTTTAAAAAACCAACAACTCCGCTTTAAAGAAAAAAACGATGGAGGGCAAATCTGCTCTAGGCTTGAGCTGGGATGCCCACCTTCTCCTGCTCTCAGACGCTGACACTCCTGCTTCTTGGGCCTTCAGACTCGGAATGAATGACACACAGCCAGCTTTCCAGGTTCTCCGACTTGGAGGTGGCAGGTCATGAGACTTCTTGATCTCTGTAACCACATGAACCAATTCCTATAATAAATTAACATCTTCCTCTAAGTGATGTAGAGATACAGATATAGGTACAGATAGAGATTACTCCAGCCCAACTCCAGACATAGTTAGGAATAGGTAGAGGTATGCATTCAGTTGTCTTTAAAAAGAAGGCTGAGCACCGAAGAATTGATGCTTTTGAAGTGTGGTGCTGGAGAAGACTCCTGAGAATCCCTTGGACAGCAAGGAGATCAAACCAGCCAATCCTAAAGGAAATCATCAGGGGGCCAGTGGCGCAATGGATAACACACCTGACTATTGATCAGAAGATTCTAAAGGAAATCAGCCCTGAATATTCACTGGAAGGACTGATGCTGAAGCTGAAACTCCAATACTGTGGCCACCTGATGCGAAGAGCTGACTCACTGGAAAAGACTCTGATGCTGGGAAAGATCGAAGGCAAAAGGAGAAGAGCGTGGAAGTCGATGAGACGATTAGATAGCAACACCAACTCAATGGACATGGGTTTGAGCAATCTCCAGGAGATAGTGGAGGACAGAGTTGCCTGGCATGTTGCAGGCCATGGAGTCACAAAGAGTCGAACACAGCTTAGTGACTGAACGACAACAAGCATGTATATGCACAGGCATAGTTAGAGAGAGAGAAATCGAATACTATTGGTTCTGTCTCTCTGGAAAACCCTAATACAGCTTTGGAAAATATCCTTTGATCTCTGCTCAGACACCACGGGGAGGTGGTATCTCAGAGGCCACTCTGAGGCAGGAAGGGATGCAACCTGCACTAGGACAGATGGAGAATGTTTCCTAAGAATCATTGCAAACTTGAATGGAACTTAATGATTAATAATAAAAAAAAAAATTCAACTGTTACATAAAGATCTCAGGCAAAGAATTTGACCCATTAAACCCTCTCTGCCTAGGTTTTATTCTTCAATCTCTAGTCATTAGTATCCCAACTTTCCCTTGTGGGACAGCCCTCCTTCCTCTTGGTCTGTGTTGTTTGGGGCAGGATGCCTCCAGCCCAGCTTGAGGAATGGCAGGACACTTGGTCTGTGCCATCAAATTCACAGTGACTGGTTCAGGGATGGATATGTCACCCAATCAGGGCCAATGAGAATCACCCTTGGAACCTCTGCTGAATCTTCTTGAGAAAGCCACATTCCCTCTCCTCCGCTATGGGCGGGCCATCTGAAAGTAAGCCTGCAACTATTGGCAGTCACCCCACGCAGGAGGCCTGTCTGAGAAGGAAGCCAGCACAGGGCAGAGCAAAGAAGTAGAGACAGACCGAGCCAGGATGGTTTTGAATCCCTGGATCCAGCTTTGCCTGAAACCACTAAAGATGTTAGATCTTTCACTTGGTTAAACAAATTAATTCCTTTCTTGGGGAAGGGTGCTATTATTTGCAAAATACAGAGCCCTGACTTACAAACATATAGGCATCCCCCATTTTCAAAAGTTCACTTTAGGCCACCTTGCTTTTACAAAAGACTGACATACCGGTATCACAAAGAGTCAGACACAACTTAGAAACTGAATAACAGCAAAAGTTATCTATTTATGATAACTGAAAGAAATTCTAAGAGGATATTACACTGTTATGAAAAAAGGTAAAAAGCAAAAATACCACCCAGGGTATGTTTTACTCCAAGTTCAGCCATTATAGAGGCAGAACTCATCCCCTGCCATGAGGGGGCACCACCAACTGCCTTCCCCAGGAACCACACTCAGCATCTCTGCCTCAAACCGCCCTGGCTCTGAACTGTGTCCATGAGCACCTGTGCTTTACCTTAATTGATTCTGTGCATCAACAAGCACAATGTGTCCTAAGGTAACTTGCTTTCTTTGCTTCGCACCACTTCAGTTTACAAAAAGGGTTCATGCTCTGCTTTCAGATAGCGGGGGAATCCTGCTCACTACTAGATCCTGTAGGGCTGGTGGCTTCAATGTTCAAGCAGGTGGACTGTGTCGGCCTCTTACCTGAGCTTAGGATGAGACTTCTTCCACAAGCGTGTAAGCGACTAGTGGCCATGCCCTTCAATGCACAGACACGAGTGTGTCTGTGCACTGAACAACATATGTGGAGGACGTTCACTGCAATATCCTAGGAAATCAGTCACATTGCCAAGGGGTTTCTAGATCAAAGCCTGATACAGAGTTCACAAAGCACATTCCACAGTAGACAGGACTCCTGGTAAGGTCAGCCCCCCATAGCCTGGCATGAATGCCCCAGGGAGAATCATGTAATAAATAGAAGAAAACTCTATTGGGCCAATGAAGCTACTGGTCCCTTCATCATTCCCACAATAAAGCCTGATATCCCCACCATCAGGTGCCCCTTTGGCTTCTAGCACACGCACTCTCTCTCCCCTCCAAAGGCTTCGGTTGGGGTATGTTTGTGTCACATGGGAAGGGTCACCTGAATTCACTAGCTCACCTGTCCAGATCACACAGGGCTGCTCACTACACTAGCTGCAGCCTCCTAATGGAATCACAAAGGCCTGGGGTTGTTGGCTTGTCTGTGGCTCCAGCACCGTGTAAATTCCTTAAGGAGGAGAAACTGTCTCTCCTCAGGCTCCACTGTACTCCAGCATCTCATACAGGGCCTGGAACACAAGCACGCAATCAATATGGATAAATGGTTGATGGTAGACAGGCTTGAGGTGGGAGTTAGGACCTGGTTCCTGGTCCTAAACCTGCCAAGTCTACCCGCCCACTGATGCCACACTCCTCTGGGGCCCTGGGTCCTCATTCCAACAAATGAGGAGGTGGGCCTCTGAGATCTGAGATCAAAGCCAGAAGTCCTACACAGCTGGCCGTGTTTGCCCCATCGTGCAATTTTACACTTTGGTAACAATCTAAAAAGCCAGGAGATTTCATATGAAAATTCAGATTTGTGGTTTTTCTTTCAGCATGGAGGCTCTGGCAACACGGAGTCCGCAGTATACATGTCAGTGAAGGGCCAGCGAGTGTAAGGGTTGAGCCACTGGTTGGATGGAGCCTGAAATCTGCCCCTTTCGCAGTCCCCATGTGGTACCTGCACCAAGGCCAAAGGTCAGCTACTCATGATCACATGACTCTGTTTCCTTTTAGTAAATAAATATAAAGATAGACCAAGAGAGCCATGTTTTAAAAAGTGTTTATAGAGAGAGCACGTTCCTTTGTAGGAGCGAATTGAACCCTCATATAATAATCATACATCCTCATATAATAACAATAATAATATATCCATCACCCATGCAGCATCACTAGAGATGCCAAGTACCATTCTAAGCACATTACATTCATTTAACCCATTCAAGGCTTCCTGACATCTCAGTTGGTAAAGAATCCACCCACAATGTGGTAGACCTGGGTTCAATCCCTGGGTTGGGAAGATCCCCTGGAGAAGGGAAAGGCTTCCCACTCCAGTATTCGGGCCTGGAGAACCCCATGGACTGTATAGTCCATAGGGTTGCAAAGAGTGACTTTCACTTTCAAGCACATTCATTTAACCCATTTAGTCCTTATAGCAACTTTACACTGCTATGTATATGCGATAGATACTGTGACTATCCAAAGTTTTAGAAGGAAGAAACAGGCTCAGAAAGGCTCAGCAATCTGTCTAAGATCACACAGTCAGGGAGCGGCCTCTAAGCCTGACCTGGCAGCCTTCACACCCATCATAAGCCACTGCCACATGCTTTTAAGCTGAAAGGACCAAGCCTAACTGAGGCCAGACATTTGTACTCACCTGTTAACCAACTTAGTCTCCTCTGCTTCCCCACCATTTTTCAGAAAGGGAAACTGAGACTGACAGGAAGTTATTTTTTCCCAATTTTCCCAAAAATTTATACACACACACACACACAAAAAAAAAAAAATGGAGACAGGACAGAGGCCACAATCCAAGCTAACCAACTTCCAGCTTTGCTCTTTTTTTCTAATACCAGGAAATTTAGTCCTAGAGCCTAGACTGGAGATAAATTCTCATGTAGCTTCTTCAGGAACCAAGAGAACAGAGTTCTTTTAGAAAGTCTCACTCACTACCTCATTGCTACATGACCAGGCTTGAGGCTCAAGGACCTGAAGAAACAAGTCCAAGTACAGGAGGTGTCCAGTGTCACCTTGCGCATGGGAGTCTCCTGGCAGACAGATGGCTCCCAGTGAGCTCTTTGTATCATGCACTAAGATGCTTGAGAAAGGAGAATATGTAACAAACTCAGTTATTTGGGCCCAGGCTCAAGATGTAAAGAGCCAAGATTACTCAGAGGTACAATAATCAAAGACACTAGAGAGTATCTCATATCACCAATTTATTGGCACTTCTAAAATAATAAGTTGCGTGTGCATCCATCTTGATAACCTCTAAAATCCATCATTCACTTCCTCCAGTTCCCCGTATCCTGGAGGGAGAGGAAGTCTAGGCTCTAGAAATCCCCTCCATGGGATGGATCTCAGAGACTATCTTATTGGGAAGGCATCTTTCATCTATAAATCTACAAGGTAAATACAGAAGTCCTTAGCTCAGTATCAGTTTAGTATCAGAATGTAACATTTTTACTACAACTACAGATGCTGGCAACAAGGTTGTCCTTACATGGCTACCTATCATGCAGCCAAGGCTTTCCTGGTGGAAAGTCTTACTAGCTCTACCCTGCAAATCAGCATAACTATCCAGTAAAATAGTTATGATTGTTACTCTGCTGTAATTGATGAGGAAACAGACAGCCTGAAGGATCAGATGACATGTCCCGAGTCCCACAGCTAGGAAGCATCAGGAATTAAGATCAACAAGTAAAATCCATGGCCTCCAGTAATCCATACAACCCTGCCTCCTTCCAGAAATCTAACTGATCTTATTCATGCAGTGGGATGCTTTGGTGATTGTTATTTCATCAACAATTCCATCAGCCAAGACTGCATGAGCCTCCTGCCAAAACCCATTTCTTAATGCCTCTTCAGGGTGTCAAGAGCCCCATGGGGTCACCCAGGCTCTACCCATCCACTATGCCACTCAGAATGCCAGCTGAAGGTCAATGGGTACCAGTGTGAATAGCCAAGGGGAGAAAAAGCTTGTTTTTCTCCAGTGCTTGTTAGCACAAAAATAATCACTCATTTCCTACTGTTTGGGTGGCAGGGTTACAAGGATCAGCCCAAGAGATGGCATATCAATGCAGTTCACCAAATGAGTCATCAGAATGAGAATATCCATTTATTTGAGCAGACATGTGTTGACAGAATTCATCCAATGTAAAAAGGTAGCTGATGTAAACTGCCTCCAGAAAGTACCACCTGTTCGGCAATCTCTCCTGATGTTCATCCACTGTCCAGGGTTTGAGGAGGTGGGGGGCAGGGAAGGCAGTGAGAGAAAGGAAAGGAGAGGGAAAAGCTACAATATTTGCTTTAGAATATTTGTTTTAAAGACTTAAGTTTCAAAAGTGGAAAGCCTGATCCAGTTGCTTTGACTGCCACTTATTCCCTGGATCCTAGAAAAGGGCAGGCCATCTCTAGCAGGCCTTGTGGGGTTTGGCAGTGTTCCTACCCCAATCTTGGATCAGGAGAGGCCAAGTGGAAATGCAGTGGTATGATGGAACTGCTCCTTTGCAAACATCATGAAAAGTTTTATCCTTCCAAAATAGACTCTAACCAAATGGCTTGCTCACTGTGGGACAGCAAAGTGACAAAGGCAAAACCTCCTAACAGCCTCCAAGCAAGTCTTCAGGTTTCCATGTAATGTAAGAAAGCATCTTTATTTTCCCCAGAAGCTTACACTTGCCTGACATACAGTCCGTGCAGGGGTGGGAGTGCATTAAAGGGTTAACTCAGCAGGTTTGCAGGCCCCAAATCCTGCACGCGCCAAAGAAAAGCCTGACCCTTCCCCATGCCCTGGGAGGTAAACTCTGAACCCTTGGAATTAAATACCCCACCTGAGAAGGGTCTCTATAACTGAGACATTGGAACGTGCCAGTTTATTGCTAACACTGTGATTTACAGTGAACAGCTGTTTCTGTTTGCCTGGGGCCCTGGGCCATGCCAAATCAGCTGGACCTTTGGAGGGGCGGATCTTGGAGGCTGAGTAGCTAAGGTCTTCACACGGGCACTCCAGGCCTAGGTGACTGGTCCCCAGCACAATTCCTGGACAGCAAGCCTCGGTGAGCGTCCCTGGTTGGCACCACTTAGCACACATCTGTCACTGTTGCTGGGAGAATTCCTGCTTGTCTGTGCGGCTCCACTGGGAGGACACATAGGGAAGCCTGGGTCTGGTTTCTCCTGGACTCTGCTCTCTGTGTCTTTGTCCTTTGCTGATTTTAACATGCATTCTTTTAGCTTTTCTGAGTTCTGTGAGTCCTACTTGCAAATCACCAAACAGGAAAGTGGTTTTGGAGATCCCCCTCTCTGCCCCAACTCAGGAAGGAAAGGAGAATAGGAGGGAGGGAGGAAGGAGAAGGGGAAGAAGAAAGGAAAGAAGGAAGGGAAGGGGAAGAAGAAGGGAGAGGCAGGAAAGGAGTAAAATGAAACAAGAAGAAAACAAGCCAAGGAACTGTTCTCATGTCAAATCTCTTACTGTTTCGGCTCAAAGTAACAACAGGAAAGAAAATACAAGTGCCTCAAAAGACAAAGAAAATAGATAAAAATCAGAGGCTGCCGGTGCAACACCCAGGGCATCATTGAAGACTTCGGCATGCAGTCATCCATTGAGCCTGCTTTTTCTAACTGTTTCCCCAGTATAATGACTAACCTCCGCCTTTGAGAAATCCTAACTATTCCCTTTTGATGAAAACACTCCACTTCAGAAATAAAACTTTCAGAAGCGATCTGGGAGAGACTAAAACAGATTATGGCATTGAATAATGCTTTTTTTGTGTTCAGACAAGAGAATCAAGTGGATTGCTGCTTTTTTCTGTGCCACCAAGGCAACTGCACATCTACATCGAAGGCTCTGGCAAAGCTGAGGGGATACACTCCACGCCTGGACCCGATGCTGGAAATTCAGGCCTCCATTCATACTCCTAACCCTTCTCAATTCATTGAAAACCACTTCAAGCAAAAATCATTTGAAAGAAATTACCTCTGTGTATTACACCATGACCAGTGAAAAATGTCCCACCCGAGACTCGATGGTCCCGAAGCAATAAAATTTTTGCTGAAGTGCAAGATGTAATAACTCAGGGAAAAGATGTCCCCATGACAACAAGGAGGGGAAGGAAATGAGTGAGAATCTGAGGCTTCAAGTCTCTCACAATACAAAACACTAGTACTTTGCACTTGGAAATCTGTCTTTGGGATTGAAATCTCGAAAAGTAACTTCCTCTCTATCGCTTTCCTGCCTGCCCAGGTGGTACTGTTAAACCAAACTACACTTCATCTAAAGAGGATGAGAATTCGGGCACCAGGACAGAACTTGCATTTATTCTATGTTTTCTGCATCTCTCGAATCAAAATGACGCAGGTGAGTTATGGTTCTGATGGCAAGACCAGTATTTCAGAGGGTTCAATATGCAAACATGTGGAAGTTGTGGGCAGTAGGGAAAGCCACAGGCTTTCACACCATGAGATGTCTGGGACATTTTCCAAACACTGTGTCCCATTTCTTTATTTTTAAGTTTATATTATTTTTATTTTATCATAATAATTTTTTAAAGGAGGGAAAGGCATGGTCCTAGAAATAAAAATAGTAATAGTTTCGGAGTTGACACACCTTCAATTATACTTGCTCTCTTCTGTAATCCATATAATCTGAAGGAGCATTGGCAATTAACGAGTCAAAGTTTTATGCAATAGCTTGCTTTTTTAAAAGCCTACAGTACTCAGTACTTCCAGGTGGTATCCCACCCAAGTACCAACCAGGCCTCACTCTTCTTAGTTTCCAAGATCAGACAAGATCAGGCATGTTCAGCATAGTATGGCTGGAGAGAGCAATGCTTTGCTTTTAGAACAGGTGCACTTTTTCCCTGGTGGCTCAGTGATAAAGAATCCGCCTGCAATTCAGGAGACGTGGGTTTGATCCCTGGATCAGAAAGATACCCTGGAGAAGGAAATGGCAACCCACTCCACTATTCTTGCCTGGGAAACCCCATGGACAGAGGAGGCTGGTGGGCTACAGTCCATTGGGTCGCAAAGAGTCGGACATGACTGAGGAACTAAACCACTACTACTGTAGTTGATGTACAATATTGTGTTAGTTTCAGGTATATAGCAAAGTTAGTCAGTTTTATATAGATACAGATATAGATATGTATCAGTTCAGTTCAGTTTCTCAGTCATGTCCAGCTCTTTGCAACCCCATGGACTGCAACACACCAGGCCTCCCTTTCCATCACCAACTCCTGGAGTTTTACTCAAACTCATGTCCTTTGAGTCAGTGATGCCATCCAACCAACTCATCCTCTGTCGTCCCCTTCTCCTCCTGCCCTCAACCTTTCCCAGCATCAGGGTCTTTTCAAATGAGTCAGCTGTTCACATCAGGTGGCCAAAGTATTGGAGTTTCAGCTTCAGCATCAGTCCTTCCAATGAACACCCAGGAATGATCTCCTTTAGGATGGACTGGTTGGATCTCCTTGCAGTCCAAGGGACTCTCAAGAGTCTTCTCCAACAGCACAGTTCAAAAGCATCAATTCTTCTGTGCTCAGCTTCCTTTATAATCCAATTCTCACATCCATACATGACTACTGGAAAAACCATAGCCTTGACTAGATGGACCTTTGTTGGCAAAGTAATGTCTCTGCTTTTTAATACGCTATCTAGGCTGGTCATAATTTTCTTGCCAAGGAATAAGTGTCTTTTAATTTCATGGCTGCAGTCACCATCTGCAGTGATTTTGGAGCCCAAAAAAATAAAGTCTGCCACTGTTTCCACTGTTTTTCCATCTATTTGCCATGAAGTGATGGGACTGAATGACATGACATGACATATATATATATGCGTGCGTGTATGTATTCTTTTCCAGGGTATTTTCCACTATAGGTTATTATAAGATGTTGAATATAGTTCCCTGTGCTATACAGTATATCCTTGTTGTTAATATATTTTATTTATAGTGGTATGTATCTATTAATCCCATACTCCTAATTCATCCCTCCTCCCCAACTTTCCCTTTCACAACCATAAATCTTTTTTTCCCCTATGTCTGTGAGTCCACTTTTGTTTTATAAATAAGTTCATTTGTATTATTTTCCAGATTCCACATATATATGTGACATCATATTAATATATTTACCTTTCTCTGTGTTTCATTTCTTTTTCAGGAGAATATCCCAGGACAAAACTCATTTCCCTCCTGAATTCTCCCAGCTTGGCTCGCTGGTCGTGCCCCGTCTCTCCAGTCCTGTGGATTTTCATGATCCCCCAAAATCCACAGTACTGAAGCATTTTAAGGTGTTAGCTATCATTGCTGAGAAACAGGAGACACCAACACTGAAGACTCTTCTGGAATCTTGATTTGTATAGCCACCTTCCCACTGAGTCTCTGAGTCCTTATTTCTAAGGGGTTGTTGCTGTGGGCCTCCCAGTCCTGCACAGGCCAGAGACCTTCTATTTTATAAGCTTTACTCAGATACAGTTAACACACAAAACTGCACACAGTCAACACATGCATCTTATTGAGGTTTTGTGTTTTTCTGGCCAGACCATGTGGTATGTAGGTATCTTAGTCCCCCAACCAGGGATGGAACCCATGCCCCCTGCAGGGGAAGCTAGGAGTCTTAACCACTGGGCCACCAGGGAAGTCCCTGCCCCAGCGACCTTCTCAGTTACCACGAACACCTTGTAAACAGGAGGCCTCTTTTCCCAGAACATCACAAAAACAAGCAGCAGCTTTCCAGCCTCTACCAAGGGACAGCATTGGGGTAGGGACTTGATATAATTTTGGCTCAGATGGTAAAGCGTCTGCCTACAATGAGGGAGACCCAGATTCGACCCCTGGATCGGGAAGATCCCCTGGAGAAGGAAATGGCAACCCACTCCAGTACTCTCTCCTGGAAAATCCCATGGACGGAGGAACCTGGTAGGCTACAGTCCATGGGGTTGCAAAGAGTCAGACACGACTGGACCCAATCAACAGTCTGATGGCAAAAGTATTATACTTTACACTTTATAAGATCAAAAAATATAGTTCAGAGAAGCCAAGCAACCAGCCCAAGGTCCCACAGCTGGGACTGGGCAACCCTGAGATTTAAGCCTGGGTCAGAATGATGCTAAAACCTGACTATAAATCTACTGGGGCGGGGGGGAAGAAGAGGGTGGGGTGTATGTAAAGAGTAACATGGAAACACATTTTAAAGAAAAATCTGCTGAAAACCCAATCAGAATAAGAGAGTAGTTAAATTCAGGTGATAAATGGTGTAAAATGTGTCACACACATTCCCAGGGTCTTCACGTGAAGCCAAACCTCCTGCCTTTAAGCTCACCCCAGTATTTCCACCCGATAAATACTGACTTTATCACTTTAAAGTATTTGCCTCGGTGTCTGGGTATGCACATGTGCTTTTTGTCAGTTTCAGTTTTCCATAAAACACTTGAGTGATCAGCAACCCCAGAAGCAAATCATAATTCTAGTCCTGAGGTGTACCACCTGGCATAATTCAGCTTGGAAAAGGTTCCCTCTAAATGGATTAAGTCTGACTGAATGACGCAGGTTCTCCCTGGGTGTGCTTAGGGTGGTAGTGGACGGGCATTCGGGGGAATGGGGTTAATTCTTTCCAAGTGTCTACTTGAACCCCAACAGATTTCCACCACCATGGAAGGACTTAACTCAAAATTCCCAGTGGAAGAAAGGATGGGGGTGGGATAGAGTGGGAAGTTGGGGTGAGGAGGTATAGACTGGATAAACAACAAGGTCCCACTGTATAGTACAAGCAACTATGCTCCATATTCTATGATGAACCCTAACGGAAAAGAATATGAAAGGAATATACATATATGTATAACTGAATCGCTCTGCTGTATGGTAGAAATTAACACACAACATTATAAATCAACTAGCCTTCAATAAAATAAACTTTAAAAAAATTCTCAATCAGAAACAGCACAGCATCAATATTAGACAGTCGAGGTGTTTTGTTTTTCTGATAAACATTTTTGTAAAATATCTTAGAGACTTGCTAATCTCTACTTTTTCCCATTATCTATTTTGATTGAAGTAATACACTCACAGGATGGTGCACAGTGTCAAGGATTTACACTAAACACTTCTCTGCAGCCTGTTTTTTCCTCATCAACCATAGATCTTGGAGACTGTTCCATGTCTGTATGCACAGCGCTATCTCATTCTTTTCAACAACAACATTGTATCCCTTCTGCGGATAAGCCATAACTTACCCAACCAGTGTCCTACTGTGTACACCTAAGTGGTTTTCAATCTATTGTGATTAAAAATAAAACAACTTGTACATGCCTTTTTGCTGGACAACTATTCCTCCAAATGGAACACAGAGGAATGTTGCTCTCAACAAGGGCATATACGTGTTCTTACAGAGATGCTACGATCCAACTCAAAAGTAAGGACAACAAAGAAATATATCTAGACCAAGGAAGAGCAGGAACTTGTGCAATGAAGTCTGTCCGGAAGGTTGCATGACACATGGTTACTGCATCTATATTCTTTCTGAGAGAATCAGAGGGCCCACGGCCAAGGATGATGGGAAGGTCTACAGAATCCAAAGAGCACTCTGCAATGTTTAAAATACACACTTCTTTTTGGAGGCACACAAGAGAAATATACATACTAAACCTCACCTGCAGAGCTCGCTGCATGGGACATTAACATATACAATTTAGACACAATAGCAATCTTCAGTCATAGAGCAGACCTTGATCACTGCCAAAAACATTTCTCCCCTCACTGCTGAATGCTCTGGGAATTTCATCTGTGATTGAGATTCTAAGTGAACTCAAAGAATTTCATTTTTACGGGTGATGGCAGGAAGAACCGGGCATCCCCAGACACAGCTGGCAAGAGTGTAAATATTTATATAAGCTTCCTGGAGGGAAATTCAGCAATGTGTACAGAAAGCTTTAAAATCATGCTCACTTGCTCACCTTTTGACCCAGTAATTATATGCCCATGTATGCCCTGGAACTTGCCCTCAGAAAATGTGTCTGTGTATGAGTGTTTTCTATACCATTAGCTCACTGCAATGTTGTAGGACCAGGGAAACACTGGAAGCAAGGTGAATGGAATGTCTGCCTGTAGGACACCAGTTAAATACATTATGATACACTCATACTATACAATGAACACTACACAGCCAATAAAATTCACTCAGTAAAGGAGTAGTTTGCAAATCATGGGTCACTAATCCCTAATGAGACATGAAACCAGTTTTTGTGGTCCATGGACAGCTTTTTAAAAAATATGTATTTATTTGGTTGTGTTGGGTCTTAGTTGTGGCACACAGGCTCACAGGCTTAGGTGCTCTGGGGCATATGGAGTCTTAGTTCCCTGACCAAGGATTGAACTCACATCCCCTACATTGCAAGGCAGATTCTTAACCACTGGACCACCAGGGAAGTCCTCCCATGGACTGCTTTTTAAATAGAAGAATATCAGAGTGCACCATACAAAGTGTAGTTATGGCTTTATGAATTTTTTGAAATGCACGTGTGTTTATTCTAGGTCACTATATGAAATGTATCTCTTACTGCAGGCAACCCAGGGATTGAACCCAGTTCTCCCGCATTGCAGGAGGATTCTTTCCCAGCTGAGCCAGCAGGGAAACCTACTGCAGGATACAGTAAAAACAAAATTGAAAACCACTGTAGTAACAGAATTTTCTAGCATGAAAATATGTCAACATTCTATATGTAAGTGGGGGGAAAATAAGTTAAAAATTATAGAGGATAATCCCAAATATAACAAAATACCAACAATCAAATATATATGCATATATGTGCACAGAAAATAAACCTCCTCTGGATAGTAAAATTATGGGTGAAGGGAATTTTTCTCTGTTTTCCCTACATGCTTTTGATATTTTCTAAATTTCCTATAATGAACAATTATGTTAATATGCAGGAAAAAACAGGCTATTTTCAAGTGAGGTTTTGGTAAGTAAGTTAAGTGTTTTAAGATGCTCCTAAAAATGAGTCAAGGTAACAAATGAAGGAGGTCACCTGGCAACCATTCCATCCTCTGACATCCTCCTATAAAAAATCCTTTCAGAAATGCTACATGCCAACGCATTGGAGCAAGCAGCAATGGTCCTATGAGAAGGTTCACAGGAAAAATAAAATGATAGTAGTTTAAAAATTAAAGCATTCTGTATCAAAGTATACACACAAGTTGTTTCTTTTTAAAAAAAAAAGGAAGTAAGGAAGGAAAGGAGGGGAAAGGGGAGATAATAGAAAGGAAGAATGAGAAGGAAAGAAAATATCAAAAATACCTGATATCTTAAAAAAGAGACAGAAAGAGATAGAAAAAGGTTATCTTTAATATATAGTCACAAAAAATTGGACAGAACTTTCACTTTATAACTAGAGGTTTTGGCCACCAAATATCCTTCTGAGGTTAATAAATTTTAAAATGTCCAAGAATTCAATAAACCCTTTGTTTTAATTCATAATGAGGCAATGAAGTGGCCAATGACCTGACCTCTCTTTGAACCAGATGAGGAATTTGATAGTCAGTGCTAATTCAGGTTCAGGTGATGACTTCACTGTTAGGAAAACCTAGTTACATGGAATAACAAGTGTGGGGAAGGGACTTTAGTATGGAAGCATAATCATTAGTGATGCTATTTAAAATCTCCTGCTTCACCTCAGTGGTACCCCCGTCAGGCACATGGCTGATAACATTGCCAAATATGGAACAAGGAAAAGGCAGCTTTCCTGTCTGAATTCCATTTCTTCGTTTTCCAAATCTTTCTCAAGTAGAGATGGGACCCTGAACTCATCATGATTCTCTTCTCTTGGGAGAAACAATGGCAGCTCTGGGATTTCTATTTAAGTAGGTGATGTAGAGGTTTACTCTGCTTGGAAGAGAATCCTTGCTGATGGAAATGACTGGCGAAAAGACTTAAAGCCACCCTTCCACATATAAGTGATATTCTACCATATTCGGTTTTCTCTTTCTGATTTATAGGTGGAATCTAGAAAAATGGTCGAGGTGAACTTGTTTGCCAAGCAGAAACAGAGACACAGATGTAGAGAACAAGCTTATGGACACCAAGGCAGAATGGGGAGGTGGGATGAGTCGGGAGATTTAGGCTGACATATATACACTACTGCATATAAAAAAGATAACCAGTGAGAACCTGCCGTATAGCACAGGGAACTCTAGTCAGGGCTCTGCGGTGACCTGAATGGCAAGGATATCCTAAAAAGAGGGGATACATGCATACACAGAACTGATTCACTTTTCTGGACTGCAGGAACTAACACATCAATGTTAAGCCACTATAATAAAAATTTTTTTAAAAGCCACCCTTCCTATTGCCACTCAGATGAGATGTGAGTAACAAGATATGAAGAACCATGTGCTAACTCTGGAAGAGTGAAATCACTTGTAGGTTGAAGGGGAAAAAAAGCATTTCAACCTCACTAATTCTATTTTGGGAACAAGAGGTACAAAATTGTTAGACAGATGGACAAACCCATCCTTTTGGATGCTACTGTGAAAATTTGGAGCCAAACTCCAGTTGATTACATATCATTTTCAAAGAGTGTATCGGTCAACTTTATACCACTCTTTTCAAATCTTGTGATTTACTTGTGTTTTCCCAGCAATTTGCAAAACACCAGAGAGAGCAGACAGTTATAAAGTAATTATCCAATATTAGACAAATACAGCTGCTTGATTTTTTAGTGGAATCCAGTAAGGATTTGAGAAAAGAAACATAGATGCTCAAGGAGAACAACTGGTATTTAAAAAAAAAAAATACCAAAGGTACCTGGATTCATTTGTCTATACTGACAGATAACGGACTTCTCATTTTAAAAAATATCCACATTATCCACTTTGCTTTATTGTATTTATTTTCCAGAGCTTTGCATATGTACCTCATTTAATCCTTATAACTAACCTATAAAGTACATACTGTTAATATCCCCCATTTTACAGATGAGGAAACTGACTTGCAAAGCAGTTCAGTAATTCATTCAAGGTCACACAGCTCATACTCACAGCCAAGCTGTTGGCTCCAAAGCACACGTTACCCGACTGCCCCATATTTTCAAGGCAGTCTAAACACCTGGCACCTTAATTCTTTCTCCCCAAAACCACTTTAAATCACTTGTTAAAATACTGTGACCTTTCCCAAGTCACTGTATATCCACATGCCCTTGCTGGGTATTGTCTGAGAGACCAAGGTAATTTCCCAGAAGGCCAGCTTCATTCCTCATGAGCTGAAAAGCAAGGCAAAATGAACCAAAAGAAAAGGAACACAAGGCGTTCATTGGACATTCTGTGAACTGGACATAAACAAACTGGTTTTAATAACGGGCTGGCGAGTGAGAACATATATCGTCACCTGGTACCTTGGTAGACCAGATAACCCTCCTCATAGAGTCTCAGAGATATGAAGATGTACTTTATGTCCTGGTTTTTGTACCCTCCAAAAACTGTTAGAGATCTGCAAGTTTTAATAAAAACAATTTGCATTGTAGGGTGTACAAGGTAGCAGGCTAATTTTAGGATGGAGTTAGTTGGTTAGCTTTATTCTATGAAAAATCTAGTTATGTCAGCCTACTCCCAGGACAAATTTCCCAGACAGTTATCTAATAAACTTGAATTTCCCAAATAAGCTACACACTGCCAAAACAAATGCTGACAACAAACAGCCTTTTCTGAGCATGGAAGAAAACTGGGTGCATTAAGGCAATCTGGTCAGACAAGAACAAGAAGACATAGAAGGGTTCCCCAAAAGGCCTTCCTCCCAGCCTGACGTTTCTTGTCAAAAGAAGGAAAACTTTCACTGTAAATATGCATTTGAATCATAAAACAAATCCACCCAGTACTTTTGCAGAGAATGAGAGAAAAACAAAAGCGGCTCCAAGATAAATGTCTAAGTAAAAATTACAAAGTGTTTTTAACCCCTCTCACCTCTCTTCACAATGCCCTCCCTCCTCCTCTTCCACTAGCCTCCTGCACTGAGCTGTATGTACACTTTACACAGAATGTCAGCTGCAATTCAACAGCGTCACTGTGAACGTGGAGGAGGCGGTGGCCAGAAACAGCCTTTCCAGGGTTGTCTGCAGAAAAAGACACTGACTGGCTTTGATTTTCAAGGCAGCGGTCAACTGCACACGGTCAACCCACATGTAAGCGCAGAAATTTGTTCCTGAGTCAGGTGAGATGGGAATGCTAATTCATTTGGATGAGATTTGTGAAAAATATTCCTTTCAGTGAAAGAAGGGTATATCTCACTGCTATGCAGACATGTGCTACTGGGGTGGGGGTGGGTGCAAAAAAGGACTAAGCCCAAATAAGGTAGTTAGCCCAAATAAGGTAGTTCTTCAAGGCAACCCTCAATTCAGAATATAAGGGTGCCTCAGGGATCACCACAGTTAGACTGTGGTTATAGTTCCCAAGCCCCAGTCTGTAGTAATCCACACTGAAGTCACATTCAAAGACAGGAATAGCATCATTTCACCATCAGATGTGTATCATTCACATCTTCTCTCTCCCCCAATCCTCTGCACACTGTTCCTCATGCCCAAAACATTTCCCTCACCGTTGGCCCTTAGCTTAAATGGCTAACCCCTACAGGTCCCTTACTTCTCAGCTTAAGAGTCACTTCCCTTGTTTTACCTTCAAATGTGCCTGGCAGATAGCAGCGATGAACAGATTTTTTAGAATAAATGAAGAGGACGCATTTGTGGCCAGTGGGTGTAAAGAAAATACACTAGATTCTTCTAGAAGGAATTTTCTCCTTAATTAAAGGCAGGAGCTGTCTGGAGAAATAGCCCTTTTGACACTTTTCCTCCCTCCCATCTTTGCAAACTCTCAGGCGAGAATACCTAAAGCTGCAGCCGTCTTCAGATCACACTGTAAAAACCCATAGTTCAAAATCCAACAGGCTAACAGGGCAGCGTGGAAGGACATAAGCACCCTGAACCCTTTATAGCCTGGTGAACTGCTGACTCTATCCTGGGACCGTCCCCCTGGATTTTTTACTAAGTGAAATCTAAATATCCTAAGTCACTGTTCATTAGAATTTTTCTCACTTACAGACAGAAGCACCCAGACTGACACATTCTGCACTTATTAACCTAAATTGTGACTGGCATTTGCTTGTCTGTCTTCCCACCTAGACTATGAGGTCCAGAAGGATGAAAGTGTCTCACTGTTTACCATTTCCCTGGCATCTACAGCACCTGGCAAAGAACCAGTTGCCTTAAACATTCGTTAAACGAGAGACTCATTTTCCTCACACCCGCCTCCCCTGTTCCCAAGAACTAACACTCAATGCTGACCCATTTCTATCTTTCTGAACCTTTAGAGATATCTTTGATGTTGGATCTGGCATCTCTTAGCTCTCAGAATGCTATGACACATCTTAAAAAGTCAACTTTTCTTCAAGCTTTAGAGTAAGTCAAACGGATATTTTTCAGACTTCAATTTAGAAAATGTCTTAGTGACATTCAACATAGTAGATCATGCCTTCCTTTTTAAAACCCTTAGTGCCATAAAACTGTATTTGCCTTCTTTTTATTGACGCAACATTGACTTACAGACTGGAAGAAAATATTTGCAAATGGTAAAATGGACAAGAGGTTAATATCCAAAATAGATAAGTAGCTCATACAGTTCTATATATATATATATATAAAACCAAATGAGCAGAAGACCTGAATAGACATTTTTCCAAAGAAGACATATGAATGGCTAACAAGCACATGAAAAGACACTCCATGTCACTAATTATTACAGAAATGCAAATCACAACAATAATGAGATATCACCTCATACCTATCAAATGGCTATCATGAAAAAGTCTACAAATGTTGGCAAGGACATGAAGAAAAGGAAACACTTGTACACTGTCGGTTGGAATGTGAATCGGTGCAGCTACCATGGAAGACGGTATGAAAGTTCCTCCAAACACTAAAAATAAAACTACTGTTATGATCCAACCATTCTGCTCCTGAGGATATATACAAAACCACAAAAACAGTAATTCAAAACATACACCCCAATGTTCACAGCAGTACTATTTACAATTGCCAAGATACAGATGCATTTGCTTTGCTATTGTTCTCTTACACTTTTTTTTCTTTTACAAGTTCATCTTTCTTTATTCTGTACCAAATGTCTAAGCCTTCCTTTCTAGCCACCATATGCTTACACAGTCTTCACTGACCATGGCTTCAACTTTCACCTTTGTGTTGACAACCCCCAAAGTTATATCTCCTAGCCCTGCCCTCTCCTCTGAGCTCAAGCTACATATATCTAACTCCAGTTTGATATCTATGTATAGATGTCTCATAAGAGACCAACTCTCCAAACCTCTAACATGTTACAGCTCTTAGTAAATGTTCAAACTGCACTCCCTTTGTTACAGTCTTTTACAGTACTGGATACTTCTTGCAGTACTGGATACTGTTCTTTCATAGCACTCATCCTGCTCATTATTTTAACTTTTTTGAATATTTATTTATTTGGCTGCGCTGAGTCTTAGTTGCAGCACACAGGATCTTCAATCTTCACTGCAGCCTGTGGGACCTTTAGTTGCGGCATGCAAACTCTGACTTGTGTTGCAGCATGTGGTATCTAGTTCCCTAACCAGAAATCAAACCCAGATCCCCCTCACTGGGAGTCACTGAAATACCAGGAAGTCCCTTCTCATTTTAATTTTATTTACCTTGATTGATTTATACTTTTCTTCTCCACTTGGGAGGACAAGTGCCCAAGCCCAAGAAATCGACTGCTTTTGCTTACCTTCGTGTCTCCAGCCCCAAACACAGTACCTGGCATGCTGAGAGGCAATCAACATGGAATGAGAAATGCCCAGAACCATTTCTGGAAAGCACATAGATTAAAAGGGGAGATAGTGGAGTCAAACAAGTTAAAATCCTGGGCCCACAGCAAGACAAGGTGTGCCACCTTAGACATGTCATTTAGAGTCTCTCTTCTTTAAATTTCAATTTCCTCATCAGTAAAATATGGACAATAATAAGGATTCATAAGACGATCTCCATAAAACACCTAGAACAATGCCTGGAATGCAGAAGGCAGGCATATCCATTACAATGAAGTTTATCCAAGAACAATTAAAACCCAATATAGCATGGCTGAAGCAATACAAATGGTATCTCTCTCTTGTCCAGAGGTTTCCATCAGGCTCCTCCAGTCCTCCTGCTTCTTCATCTTCAAGATGATGCTCTCTCCACATGGGGCCAAATTTCTGCTCAACTTCATCTTAAATTTGCATTCTCATCCACAGCAAAGAGGATCCTTGTAAGGACCTTCCTCTGAAGTCATACCCAGGATCTGCTCTCAAATCCCACTGGCACGAACTAGCCTTGTCAGCCACATCAAGCACAAGGATGGCCAGGAAATGCGGGTTTTATTTCAGATTGTCATGTGCCCAGCAAAAATTGAGAGACGAACAGCAGTCTCTTTTATAGCTAGACAGTGAAAGGAAAATTCGTACACAGAAATTGAGCATTTTATGTCTAGGAGCGCCTCCATAAAAGATGATGTGGATGAATGAGATTGTGGAAGCACCCTCCATGGAAACACATCTGGTCACAATAATGGACACATAAACGCATTTGTTGGATTTTAATAAAAACCACCACCACCATCCCATATGTGAACTTTCTAAATCCCTAGGCCCCGGACTCCAGTGGAAGTATTCAGTTCTGGTCTTACCCAGAAAGAATCTTTCAGAGGTTCATCCCATTGTCACTCATATAATGCCTGTCTTGAGATTTGCTCTCTGAGTGATGCACAAGGCTAACAGGTGCCCAGTTGGACTTCTCAGGGGACACTGGGGCAGTCTTTTGCCCACAGAACTCCCCCCACCACCTCCCCAGGGCAGGTCACCAACAGAAGGATGGTGGCTTTGCTTACCTGCCACACCAAGGGCTCTCCCACCTGTCACTAACCACCGCCTTGAAAATCTCATCTTGCTTTACAGCTAAAGCAATCCTGTCACTCCACTTAAATTCGCTTGGGAAAAGTTTAAAAAAGGAATCTTTGCCCTCCCTGCGAATCCTCAAGACTGAAAGGGAAAAAAATGATTCTGCCACAGTTCAAAGAGAAAAAGGAAGTATTTACTCCCCCCCCCCCTTTCACACAGAAGGGAAAGGAGCATTGACTATTATTTTGATAATGGAAATTAAACTCTAAATAAGATCATCCAAGAAGGACCACCATATTCAAACTGCCTATTTTCTTTCATCTCATGGAAATGGTTGGTACATGGAATCACTGTCCTTACTATTAAAAGCTTTGTATCAAGATGCCTGGGGCACAAAGGGGGCTGAGTTTTACTAAGTCTGTAACATTACTTGGGGACGACATGGAGGTCTCTTCCAAGAACTTAGAAATAAGATTACCACTTGTCAGCTTATCAAAATATATCAAAGAATATCAAAATTTTAAAAGTGCATCCTCCTTCTATTTTGTCTACAGACGCACACATTCAAGAGCAGAAGGGTATCCTCCACAGCCTTGTTTGTAAAAGGAAAGGGTGGAAGTGACAGAGATGTTCACAAAGAGTGGAGAGGTTAATTATATATCAACATATAACCCTACTGAGAACACACAATGTCAAGATTATAAAACACCGAACTCAACCTCTGTAGAGTGTTGTGGGAGGGTGTTCACAATCCGGTGAGATTGCCATTGCAAACGCAGGCTATGAAGCCAAAAGGTCTGACTTAGTCATTTCCTCGCTCTGTGACGGTAAGTTATTCAAGATCTCTAAGCCAGAGGATGTTCATCTGAAAAATGGGAATAATAAGAGGACCACCTCACAGGATCCCATAAGGATGAAATATAGCACTTAGCCTAGTAGATGGTGAGCTGCCATGGGGTAACTGTTAACTCGCTACAGATGTGTGGCAGTCCTAGCCATATCAAGGACATGTCATCAGTGTCAGCAGACTGTATCAGTTTCCACATCTTCCTCTACACTGTGTGAATCACCCAAAGAGAAGTAAACAAGGTCATCAGTAAGCAATGGTGACCATCTGGGAATGAAGCCGGCATTGCAGAAAGCAAGATGTGAGTGCTGGGGAAAAGAAAAGTCTTTGGCTTTATTTTCATTTACGTGTTAGTGTTTTTTCTCTTCTAAAACCCAGTTCATGTTACTTTTATCATAAAGTTTTTTTTTTTTTTTCAAGACAGGCCTCTAAGAATTAAACTTTAATTGCATCTCTTCATGGATGCAAGCAGAGATATGCAAAGATACACAGGTAGAGGTTTCTGAGTCTCAGGACCTGATGTAACGGGACTGAAAATAGTCACATATCTAAAGAAAGGATGTGACTACCTATGGGCTGGAGATGGGGATGGTGCCAAGTCCTAGAGGTTTAGGAAGAATAGAGATGCAGAAGTAGCAAGATACCCAAGCAACTCACGGGGGAGAGGAAGCCCATAGACTCGTGTTTGCAAATGTGTCCTCCAGGCTCTTCACTTCACTGGATTGAACTGTGTCCCCCAGCCCAGATTAATGTGTTGAAATCCTAACCCCTAAAACTCCAGAATATGAGCCTATTTGGAAATAGATCTTTCTTTAAATATATATATATATTTGGTTGTATCGGGTCTTAGCTGCATCATGCAGGATCTTTCGCTGCAGCGAATGGACTCTTCAGTTAGCACACGGACTCTCTAGTTAGGGTGTGAAGGCTTAGAGGCCCTGAGGCATGTGGGATCTCGGTTCCCTGACAGGGGATGGAAGCCAAGTCCCCTGCATTGCATAGCAGATTCTTAAGCAAGGGACCACCAGGGGAGTCCCAGAGATAGCATCTTTCAAGAGATAATTAAGGCAAAATGGGGTCATTAGGGTGAATCCTAATCCAATATATCTAATGTCCTTATAAGAAAAGGAAATCTGGACACAGACACACAGAGGGAAGACCATGTGAAAACACAGGGAAGAGATGATAACCATCTACAAGCAGAGAGACAGGCCTGAGAAGAAACCAACCCTGCCGATCTTGGACTTCCAGGCTCCAGCACCATGAGAAAACCCATTTCTGTTGTTTAAGCCCCTCAGTGTATGGTATTTCCCTACGGCAGACCTGGCAAACTAATACACTCTGCTAGTGATTATTTTTCCATATATGAATATTACATTTTCTACATGCAAATCCATCCATCTTCCCCTTTATAGATGCTGGGTTGTCATTTTCCTTTTTAAATCTTGATTTAAAAGGACCCTGCCACCCCCACATTACGAAGATATATCCACACCGCCTTCTTATAGTTTTTGTCATTGCTACCATTGCTACTGTTATCCTGTGGTACCTCTTTTGTGTCGTTCTTTATCTGAAATATATTTCTGTAACTTGGGTGTGGTCAGGCCCTAACTTTGGGGAGGCCCATTGTCTATATTACTTTTGTGTTCATAAAACTGCTATAACTATTATCGAAGTGGATTTTGGACACAGGAAAACATTCATGATACACATTTAGGTGAAAAGAGGAAATAATATTTAAAAAACACACTTTGAAAGTAAAATGATTCATATATACTTTGTAAGTGCTATAAAATGTATGAAAAACAGACACTAAATTACTAACCACAGTTATCTCTGGGTGATAGGTTTTTTCTGCTTTCAGTACTTTCTAATTGACTTTACCAAAATAATATTAATTTAAGTGAAACCCTACTGTGTCTCAGATTGCCTTTTCTTATAAGGACACTAGTCATATTGGATTAGGGTTCACCCTAATGACCCCAATTTGCGTTAATTACCTCTTGAAAAGACCCCATCTCCAAACAGGGTCATATTCTGAGGTCTTAGGGGTTTCAACATATGGATTGGGGGGAGGGGGGGCAACTATGATCATAATATAGAATGTGATAGTGAGACCCTGGGATTCAGACCAACTCATGATTGGATCAGGGTGACCTTGGGCAAGTTATTTCATTTCCCCTACCTTAGCTCTCTCATGTATAAAATGAGTATAAGAGCAGGTGGTCAGAGGGTGGTCTGTTGTTTGGGAAGAGAGTGAGCTTGGTGGGAATAACACCCATTCGGTCAATGGCACTGTGACGTCCCTTTCGACTTCAAAGAAGGGCAAAGCTCCAGGAACAGCAGGTGTCTCTCATCAGGAGGAGAGGAAAGGTCAGAGGCCTGGTCCATAAGGTGTGAGCAGTGGAACAAGACATAAAGCTGGAATTGAGACAGTAGCATTGACATATATATACTACCATGTGCAAAATAGATAACTAGTGGGAAGCTGCTATATAACACAGGGAGCCCAGCCTGGCGCTCCTTGAAGACCTAGAGGGATGGGGTGGGAGCGGGAGGGTGTGGGGAGAGGTTCAAGATGAAGGGAATATATACATACACAATTATGACTGATTCAAGTTGTTGTACCACAGAAACCATCCCAACATTGTAAAGGAATAGTCCTCGAATTAAACACTAAATTTTAAAAAATTAAATAAATGAAATAAAATATTTCCCTTAAAAAAAGAAATATTAATAAAGCTGGGCTTAAGGTGGAGCAAGGATTAGGAAGGTCTTCTACTCCACACCAGCCACCTTGCACTTTTATAAAGACTAGGAGTATTCATGTCACAGAGATTTATAACAAGGGGTGATGTGATCACTAAAATTCCAGCCTAAGTACTGTTCATGAAAACACTTTCCCAAAGGCAGCTATGAAGCTGGTGGCAGGGGGGGACTTTCTTCATCAGGAACAAGAACCTGACCACAATATTCCTGAGCAAAACAGCCTCTGCCACCAGCCCCTCCCAGAAGAGACATCCCGTAACCAGAGCAGGAGGTGGGAAACATCCCTAAGCATAATGCAGGCAAACGATGCCTTCCCTCCCTCACGCAGCTTTGAAATAGCCAAGGCCGAAGGATGCTTTTCCCTCTTCCCTTTCTTTTTAAAAACATACAAGACCCAGGGCAAATCTCATACCTCTGCTGCCCCAGGGAAGGGGTAGCTGAGTCACTGGATGTCTGAAGCTGCCAGCTCACAGCAGGGCCTGGAAAATCAATACCTCTCTCTGAAGTTATCCCAAGTGCTGAGACCTTTAACCAAACTCCAGTAGGCAGACACTATCAACAGTCTTTCATGGAATCAGGAGATGAGGGTTTATTTTCCCAAACAGCCTTGAAATGCCACAACGGGAGCTGTTCTCTAAGATGCAGACATGCGGGATTCAACTGCGGAAGTGGCTTCCGACTCTGCCGACAGGAATAAGAGACAGCTGGACTGTGGATGGAACACTCTCTCAGCATCACAGCCTTCTGGCCACAAGAGCACACCCTAAATGCCTATGTTGGCATCCTGATCACATCGCTAATGACGTGTGTATCTTAGGGTATCGTTCTTCACATCTCTGTGCCTTAGTGTTCACCTAATATCAGGTACCCTAGCTCAACAGGGACTGCTGTGAGAATTAAATAAGAGGGACAGGCAGGCCCCGGGGTTTTCTTTTAATCCTATAAGCACTCCAAGGAAGTTAACAGTTGTTATTAAAGAATGCGTAATATGCAAAAGCACAACTGCCAGGGAGAAGTCACAAAGGTTCACTTCCCACCTAATCTATTCATCTTGAAATTCTGCCTTTTTCCAAACTAAGAATTTTGAAGAGGTCTTCAGACTCAAATCGCAAGGAATCTGGACTCTTCCAGAGCTGAGAACCTGGACCCTCTGAAAACAAGGGTTCAAACACACTCTGTTAGGTGGAAAGGCTAACAGAGGCTGGGTGTATTTATGGCTTTTCCTAATTCATCCATCTCTTTTACCTCCAGCAGCGTGGGAGTCGCTATTGTATCCAACTCTTTGCAACCCCATGGACTACGGCCTGCCAGGCTCCTCTGTCCATGGGATTCTCCAGGCGAGAACCAGCAGGCAAACCCTTACAGAGAAGTGTTCTGTGGCTTTCTTTGCTGAGTTGGGGGTGTGAATAAGGAAAGAGCTAGACTTCCACCCCACAGATGATAGAGGAAGGACCCTAAAGGAAAACATTACTTTGCGCTAACAAAAAACCCCAGACAATACACAAGGTACCTATTTTTAAACAAAACACCAAGACACTAGATTTGACCCCAAAAGTTTTTCCCTAAAATGTAGGTTTATTTTCATAAAAAGTCTTACAAAAGCGTAAAAAAAAATTAAATCGCACTTTATTCTCCAACATCAGCATTACCTTAACCGCAAAGAGGAAAAATGACACAGAATCAGGGTTGTTCTAGAAATTCTGGGCTATCTAGTTGTTACATGAAGGCTGATGAAATGCCAAATCATTTCTCCCTCTCGACTTGAAGGGAATCTGGGCAGGAAGACTTCATGTGATGAAACGATTTCACTTGCTATTTGAAGAATTTTCTTGTAAGATACACAATCCCTGTAAATTTTCCCAGGCAGCTGCTAGGGGTTGCTAAGGAAATGATGGAAATAGAAAATATTCTAAATAAATAATTAGTGATTTCTGAGGAGCAGGTTCTTGAGATATTTTTTCCAGGCTGTCATATATCATAGGTAGCAACACTCAACAAGCGTTCTGTCTTGCCTTCCCTCCCTCTCTCTCTTCTCCTCTTCCTTCCTTTCTTTCCATGTTAAAGAAGATAACATAGATAACTAATAAGGGTCCCCTGTATAACCTAGGGAACCCTACTCAATACTCTGTAATGGCCTATACAGAAAACAAATCTAAAATAGAGTGGAGATATGTATATGTATAACTGCTTCACTTTGCTATACACCTGAAACTAACAAAAACACTGCAAATCAACTATATTCCAATAAAAAATTTTTTAAAAAAGAGCAGTGGAATCTTCAAGCAGTGAGCCACAGAGGGAGCTTTGGAGTCCCGCTGTGCCCACCTTGGTGGAAAGACACAGACCGAGGACCCAGGCCCCCCATCCCCACACAAGTCAGCGGAACGCTCGCTGGATCTGTTTTATTCTGTTGTGCTTCGGCAAAAGACTATGTCTGAACAGAAGAAGCTTGAGACAGACATCTGTTGTTTTGGCACCAGCATCCATTTCCTTTCCTTGATAACCGCATCCTGGTTCTGCTTTGGGAAAATGCCCGCATCTCATCCTCCATGCCCCCAGGAAAAGCAGCCCCACTCTGCTCCAGAGGGGCGTGCACCTCAAGCCTCACACCCGCTCTGGCAACAAGGGCCAGTTGCAGAATATCTGTGTGCGACTCCATAAGAGGCAATGAGGCATCAGGGGACACTTCTGGGACAAAGATGGTGCATCTACTGCATTTAGGGTGAGAAGACTGGGCTGGCACCCAGTGCCATCCACAAGGGGACAGATTTTCAGAAAGCAACCAACCACCTCAGAGGCAGCGGAACCCAAAAATGAGACATCTGCTGGGACTTCCCTGGCAGTTAAGACTCTGAGCTTCCACTGCAGGGAGCATGGGTTTGATCCCTGGTCAGGGAACTAAGATCCCACATGCCGCACAGCAGGGCCAAGAAACTTTTTTTAATTCAAAAATGACAGACTTGCTGACATTGCTTAAGCCTGACTTAGGCCATTCCGGGGCTTCCCTGGTGGCTCAGATGATAAAGAATCTGCCTGCAATGCTGGAGACCAAGGTTCAATCCCTGGGTCGGGAAGATCCCATGGAGAAGGGAATGGCTACCCATTCCAGTATTCTAGCCTGGAGAATTCCACGGACAGAGGAGCCTAGTGGGCTACAGTCCATGGGGTCGCAAAGAGTGGGCCACAATTGAGCAACTTTCACTTTCACTTTCCAGTATTCTTGCCTGGAGAATTCCATGGACAGAGAAGCCTGGCAGGATACAGTACATGGGGTCACAACAACTAAGCTACTAACAGTTTCACTTTTACCTTTTTAGGCCATTCCCACTCAGGACTTCTCAAACATATAAACCATAAAATTCCTTTTTGGTTCATGCGTGGTTCAGATACTATGTGGAATTTCTGCATATTACAACCAGGAGAATCCTAACCAACAGAGTTCCACAGCTACACTTCTAACCACTGGGAAAGATTGTCTTTAAACATGCTCTAACATATTATGATGGGGACAGTTTCTTCCTCCTAATGGAGGAAAGGAAAAGAAACTAGCAGCACACATAATCCCAAGAAATCTAGGAACATCAATGTCAAGAGTTGAAAGAAAACTCTCAAAAAAAAAAAAAGAAAACTCTCACACAGCAATTCATACATGAATGAGAACCAGTGAGTACCAAAAAAAACTCATATTTTATTCTAAATAAGAAAATCGGTGGTTCCAGGTAAGGTTATGGGGGTTTTGTTGGCTGAGATCACCATGCAATTTTCAGAGTCTAAATGGGTAGTAATCTATTTAATACCTGGCATATACATTATTATAATAATTTCTAACATTAAATGTCTTAAATATTTATGGAAACATGGTATGTTCATTTTGTTTGTCCATATTCAGATATTCATAGCTAATAAGGAAAGAAAAATGCCACCTGGCAATATACTCTTTGTATCCAAAAACAAATCTTAAAAATTGGCTAAGAAGTGGGTAGAGAAAAAAGATAGCCAACTGTGTTTGAGTTTGTTTGTTTTAAACATTCTCTAAACATCTGTTTTGTCTGTTTATTGTTTACTGAATGTGAGCCTTTTATAAAGTCTCTCATTTTGCAGGGGCAAAATACGTGGGATTAGCCCACATTGGAAGCAACCTGAATTCACTCAAACATCTTTTGACTCAGGAAAAGCCTTGTTTTGAAATCAGTCTGTGTCACATGACCACCACCTAGAGGCGATGTACTTAAATAGCAGGAATAGCTCACAGTTCCATAAACATCTTTTAAATGGACCCCAGCACTGTCCTGGTCATTTTTTTTTTTTTTTGGTCACGCTCATTTTGATCAGAACGAGATCTTCCCTCCAGGATGGCAGGATTAAAAACCAGAAAATTAAGAAACTAGACTCAGTGGACATGAGTTTGAGCAAACCCCGGGAGATAGTGAAGGACAGGGAAGCCTGGTGTACTGCAATCCATGGGGTCGTGAAGAGTCGGACACGACTTAGCGACTAAGCAACAACAAGAAAACAGAAATCTGGGCAGGATCAAAATAACCATGGAATTAAGAAAATATTAATGTTGACACTGTTTTATCAGCACTTTCCAATGTCTGGATTCATACCACTAGGAGTGCACAAAGTCAGTCCAGGTGAAAAGTGAAAGTGAAATTCACTCAGTTGTGTCTGACTCTTTGTGACCCTGTGGACTATACAGTCCATGGAATTCTCCAGGCCAAAAGAGCAGAGTGGGTACCATTCCCTTCTCCAGGGGATCTTCCCAACCCAGGGACTGAACCAGGGTCTCCTGCATTGCAGGTTCTTTATCAGTTGAGCTACCAGGGAAGCCCTGGTAAGTCCAGGTAGTACAAGAAAAGGTCATATTGAGGAGAGACAGTTGAGCAGAGGCCCGAATGAAGAGCAGATGCAAAGTATGCAGTTATCTAAGGAAAAAGCATTACAAGTGGAGGAGGCAACAAGTGCAAAGTCTCCATGACAGCCATGGAGTCACGTTTGGCTTCTTGCAGCACATAGAAAGCAAGGAGATTAGTATGATTCGGGCAAAGAAGCAAAGACAAGAAGGCTCTTGACTGTGGGTAAAGAGGTGGGCAGGGATCAGGTTCTTTAGGGCTTTATAAATCATGATCAGGACTTAGAACTTTCTTTTAGGTTCATAAAAAGCCATTGGAAAATGTGGAGTAGGAGAGTGATGTGATCTGCTTTATGTCCTAAGAGTATCACTCACTCTAGTCAATGTGAAGAGCAGACTATAGAGGTCAAGGGCATTAGCAGAGGGACTTCCCTGGTGGTCCAGTGGTTAAGAACCCACCTTGCAATGCAGGGGAAACAGGTTCAATCCCTGGTCAGGAAACTAAGATTCCACATGCTGAGGGTTAAATAAGTCCAAACGGCATAATACTGATGCCCACACACCCCAGAGCCCATGCTCTGCAACAAAAGAAACCGCCACAATAATAAGCCCACACATCCCAACTAGAGAGTAGCCCCTGCTTGCCACAACTAGAGAAATCCTGTACACAGCATCGAAAGGCCCATGAGCCAAAAATACATAAATAATTAATTTTTAAAAAGAGTGTTACCAACATAGTATATTAACACATATATATGGAATTTAGAAAGATGGTGATGACGACCCTATGTGCAAGACAGCAAAGGAGACACAGATAAAAAGAACAGCCTTTTAGACTCTGTGGAAGAAGGCAAGGGTGGGATTATTTAACAGAATAGCATTGAAACGTGTATATTACCTATACACATCTATATTATGTGAAATAGATGACCAGTCCAAGTTTGATGCATGAAACAGGGCACTCAAAGCCAGTGCACTGGGATGACCCAGAGGGATGGGATGGGGATGGAGGCGGGAGGGGGGTTTGGGACGGAGGACACATACATCCCTGGCTGATTCATGTCAATGTACGGCAAAAACCACCACAATATTGTATAGTAATTATTCTCCAATTAAAATAAATTAATTAATTTAAAAAATAAAAAAGAGTATTAGCAGAAACAAGGCTAGAAGTCTACTGGGCAAGAGATGTGTGTGGTACCAAGGCAGACTGATAGATATGTAGATAGGTAGACAGCTGCCTATGTATATGAACACAGATGTGTATACGTACAAATATCTTCACTTGATCAAACACATTTATAATAATAACATAGTCTTTACAAATGCAGAAGAAAATTATTTTTAACATAAAAAATCAATATAAGTAAGTACATTTTTATGGCAAAAACAAACTTAAGACTGATGTTTAGAAAATATTAAATTCTTAACAGAATTAGAAAATCAGGTAAATTTTATGTGTCCTTCTAAAACATCCCGTGACCTCCTAAAATAGTCCCATGTTCCATGCAAAAAGCGTTGCATGTGTGCTAAGTTGCTTCAGTTGTGTCTGACTCTGCAATTCTGTGGACTGCAGCCTTCCAGGCTCCTCTGTTATGGGATTGTCCAGGCAAGAATCCTGGAGTGGGTTGCCATTTCCTCCTCCAGGGGTTCCTCCCAACCCAGGGATCAAACTCCTCATGTCTCTTATATCTCCTATACTGGTGAGGTGGGGGAGGGTTCTTTACCACTAGTGCCACCTGGGAAGCCCAGCAAAAAGCCTTATGCCCACTAGATTTATTTCATCCTTCCAACGGGATTCCCTTCTGGATGGAAGATAATAAAAAGAGGTCAAGTATGATCACATCCTTGTGTTAGTTACTTTAGCAGATACTTTAGCAAATGACCCCAGACTCATTCTCCCCTCCTTCTTGGATACAGAAACATTCATATCATTCCTAGAATCCCCTGCAGTTCAGTGTGGTCCTGCAGTGGAATTCTCACCAAGAGAAAGAGCAGAAGTCATGAGTGTCACTTCCTCCACTTGCTTAAGAGGAAATTACTTCCTGCACTTTGCCCTCTTTGCCAGACTGTTTGCTGGAAGGTAAACGGGGTAGAGTTTCAGCTCTGAACCTAGGAGAAAAATCCTTTAAGGCAGGGGTTCTCAGTCAACCACAGGCAATTTTGCTCCCCAAGGACACCTGGCAATGTTTGGAGGTATTTTTGGCTGTTCAGACGGTGGGGGGGTGGGGGTGAGGAGTTAACTACTGGCAACTGGGAAAGGCAACAGTCAGAGGGGTTGCAAAACATCCTACAACACATAGAGCAGCCCTCCACCACGAAGACACTCCTAATCCCAAAGATCCACAGTGCTGAAAGCTGAACAGGTTTACTACAAAGCAACCTTCTTCAAACTTTGTGCAAAATAATCCCCCAAGTGTCTTCTTAAAATGTAAATTCTGGGGCTTCTCTGATGGTCCAGTGAGTAAGAATCTGCCTTGCGATGCAAGGGACACGGGTTCGATCCCTGATCCAGGAGGATCCCACATGCCTGGGAGGAATTAAGCCCAAACAAAACAACTACTGAGACCCAGCTCCAGAGTCTGAGAGCCACAACTACGAAATCCACGCACTACAGCTACTGAAGCCCATGTGCCTGGAGGACCAAGCTCTGCAAAAAGACAAGCCACGGCAGTGAGACGCCTGAGCACCACAACAAAGAACAGCCACCCACTCACCGCACCTAGAGAAAGCTGCGGGCAGTAATGAAGACCCAGCACGGCCAAAAACAGATAAATAAAATCTTTTTAAAAATTGTAAATTCCGCTTCAGAAAGTCTGGGGTGGGATCTGGGGCCCTGCATTTCTAACAAGCTCCCCAGGGGATGGCAGAGCAACAAGATGGAAAGAATGGAACTTGAGTCTCTGATTGTTCTTCCTGAGCACGGCCACCCCAGCAGTCCAGACTGATGTGCCCAGGGGGTGCTGCGACTCAAACATACATGCCCACCCACCTGAACTCAGTTTTCAGCTTGTGTTCCTCCTGAGAGGCTGGTCTCAGGCAGCCCTGATTGCTACAAACTTTGAATGTTGACATTTCAATTTGAATATTGAATATTCAATTTGAATACTGAATTTCAGAGAAAAATCATCTATCTTATGTAAAGCCACTGTAGGTTGGGGTCTCTTTGTTGCAACAGTTCAGTTTTTCTCCTAACTAGTACAGTGCGTATATGCATGTTTGGTTGTATCTGACTCTTTGTGACCCCTCGGACTGTACCCTGCCAGGCTCCTCTGTCCACGGAACTCGCCAGGCAAGAATACTGAAGGGAGTTGCCATTTCCTTCTCCAGGGGACGTTCCTAACCCGGGGACAGAACCTGCGTCTCCTGCATTGGCAGGCAGATTCATCATCACGGCACCATCTGGGAAGTCCAACTAATACAGTGACCATCTGCAAATAGCCCATAGTGACATCTATGCTGCTGTCTGGCAAGACACCTCAGGAGCCCGAGAGATGATATTTTCCAGAAAAAGAGGAAAAGGAAAGGGAAGAAAAGAAACAAGAGGTGGCTTCTAGAGAGCTCTGGGAAGAGTGTTTTGCTGCTGTAACAAATGACCCCAAACTAACTGGCAGCACACGCTGGAAGTCAGACGTCTGAAATGGGTCTCCGTGGGTGACAAAGTGTCAAGAGGGCTGTATTCCTTCTGGACCTTCCATGGAAGAATCCATTTCCTGGCCTTTGTTGTAGCTTCCGGAAGTGGCCTGAATTCCTTGGCTCCTGGCCTGTTCTACCTTCAAAACGAGCAACAGAGGACTGAGTTCCTTCTGTGCTGCCTTCCCTCTGAATCTCTCTCTTCTGCCCCCTCTTCCATTTGAAAGGACTCCCGTGATTACATGGGGGCTCATCCAGATAATCTGGGATAATCGCCCACCTCAAGGTTAGGTGTTGAGCAATCATAATTCCATCTGCAACCTTAATTCTTCTTTGCCGTGTGATGCAGCATGATCACAGGTTTGGGAGATTAGGATGTAGTTATCGGGAGGATGTGTTATCATGCCTTCCACAGCTTAGATAGTAGGCCAGTCAGGCAGCCAGAAGGTGGGACGTTACTATGCCCACCTGGTAAATGCAAACAGTGTACACAGGAAAAGGGGATGACCAGCCATTTGAGAGCAAAAGGAGAGAATCTTCTGGTCACTCCCAAAGCTCATCCACTGCAGGGCACTCCTCAGAAGCACATGTGCCCTATGGCTTTTTATGTTCTGTGAAAGAAAGATGCCTCAGTGGTCATGAGTCAGGGAAAAGAATTATGCAGACAGAGGTTCTCCAGGAATTCTCTGGATCTTTATGCAGTCTGCCCTCACAATGTTTGATATCCATGGTATACAATAGTTCCTGTAAATTAAACTTCTTAATCTAACTTGATGATAAGAGTGCCTGTCCTGTATTTCAGGTACTCCCTGGAGTGCAACATTCCAGAAAACCAATTACCTGGGGGAGTTCATGGAAACGTGTGTGGATTAACAACAACAGCAGGATGTAGACAAAGCAGATGCCAGCACGTCACCAGGATTCTGCGCTTGCAAAATCACTCGGGGCTTATTAGAATCTGATGTTCCCATTTCAGAGATGAGAAAACAAAGGCTCATCGGCTAAATACTCTCTAGGCACCCAAAGCAAGGTAGACACAGCACTCAGACTCCAATCTTTACTTTCTGATTTTAGGTTCTGCTTTCTTTCCTAAATATCACAGAGCTCCAAACAGGCACGCGGCCCTAGGATAAAGGCACTCAGACTGAGGAAACGACTCACATTTCCTCAGCTCCAAACCACCAACCCTTTGCTGAGGCCTTAACCTGGAGGCAGAAGGGTGGATTTACACCCATCGTGTGTAACAAATCAAACACAGCCTCCATTTAACTGTTTGATGATTAAGTGGCAATTATGGCATTTTGATCATGCATTTAGAGAAAGATAATACCAACTACTCTTGCAGCATAACAGCCTATCAGGAATAATCCAGGCTCTCCTAAAACTTCGGCACCTATAGCAACAAAGGCCAGGAACCAAAGGCCACCTGTTAACAATGGAAAGGGGCCTGGCTTGGGAAGGCCTGCGGTGTGACCCCGTGACTGTTACCTGCCCTGCTGAAGTCTCATTCTTTTGATTTTCCAACACTGGGATAAGACGGTACCTACTTCATGAAGCCGCTGTGAAGGATAAATCAGGTAACGTGGTATGCTGGTGGGACCTTTTGGGGAGACTGTCTAGCCCACACAGCTTGTTTGAGTGGGTTTCTCTTTCTTGTACCCAAAATAGTCTTGCAAAAATAGTACGTGAGAGAACTGAGAACAATTCTTAGCCAGAGTTCCCAAGGAGTGTGAGTGTGTGATTTCTTTGCAGAAGCCTGGAGTTTTGTAAGAAAATGGCACAGAGAAGGTACCCCTTTCATTCAATAAACTGTCACTGATTCAGAATTAGTGATGAATAAGCCACCATCATGAAGTGCCTACCTGTGCCAAGTACTGCTTCTGGCTCAGAACCCTGGCGAAATCAGGTGGGACAAGACCCATGCACTTGATCTTCTGGGAGGGACAGCGAAGTCATTAGGAGGATTTGGGAGAGTAATACATACTCTGAAGAAAACAAAACAGTAGAACAAGCTCAGAAGTGGAAAAGGGTCTTTAAATTAGGTAGTGAGGAGAGGTCTTTGGGGGAATCTGAAATGTGAGCCAAGATCTGAAGGACAGATAACCAGATAACTGCATTGCAGCAGTGGGATTTGCCGGGGGCGGGGGGGGGGGGGGGCGGGG